>NW_024727195.1:62500-80000 GCF_018991925.1 Homarus americanus
CACCAACCCAACCCAACCCAACAGCTAACCCAACTACAACCCAACCCAACCCCTGACAACCCAACCAGACACCTTCTAACCCTACAACCCAATTCAACCCAACAAACCAACATTGAAGAACCCCCACCAAAAAAAAAATCACCACCCCATCACCAAACTAAATACAATTGGTGGTTAGGTTAGGTGGGTTAGGTTAGGTTAGAGATTAGAAACTAGGTCCAGGTTAGGATTAGGATTAGGTTAAGGCAACTAGGTTAGGTTAGGTTAGGATTAGAAAACTTGACATCCAGTGAGTGTTGAGAGAAGAACATTACCTAGCGAGCATAAGATGGTGTTTGGTGGCAGTCACGTATGCTTTATCTAGGAGATGTAGCTGAGACAATGGTCCTGAAGGAGTGAGTGGGAGAGAGAGAGAGAGAGGGAGGAAGAGAGGGGAGGGAGGAGAGGGGAGGATGACAATAGTGAGGGTAGAAGGAGATGACAGAGGAGGGTAGGGAAACATGGGGAGAGTGTGAGACAATGGTAGTGGGGAGATGGTAGAGAAAGAGAGGATAAGTGGGAAAGAGAGGAGGAGGAAAGGCTGTGTGAGAGAAGGATGAAAGGAGAGAGAGAGAGAGAGAGAGAGAGAGAGAGAGAGAGAGAGAGAGAGAGAGAGAGAGAGAGAGAGAGAGAGAGAGAGAGAGAGAGAGAGAGAGAAGAGAGAGAGAGAGAGAGAGAGAGAGAGGGAGTAAATGGAATAAGAACACAAAGCTAGAGACAGAGAAAGACAATGAGAGAGAGAAAGAAAGAGAGAGAGAGAGAGAGAGAGAGAAGAGATCCTTCACCACCAGGTCACGTATCCTACACCCGGTAGAGTGGGTAGGAACTTCCCAATGATCCTCAAGATATTTCCCTTTATTTTGTTTCCTTCTTCTTTGTTTGATTGGCGCCATGAGAGAGAGAGAGAGAGAGAGAGAGAGAGAGAGAGAGAGAGAGAGAGAGAGAGAGAGAGAGAGAGAGAGAGAGAGAGAGAGAGAGAGAGAGAGAGAGATTGTGATAACCTTGAAATAAAAGAGAGAAGAAAGAAAGAAAAGAAAAATCCAAAATGCAATAGAGAAAGAGAAATAAAGATAGAGATAAAGAAAACGACACAGAAGGAAGTGAGAAGCTGGTCACGTCTCCCATGAATGTACCAAGGAGTGAGAGAGTGAGAGAGAGAGAGAGAAGCAGCTTGAACGTGTGTTTTCTTCCAACACTTTCTTTCTCACTCTCTCTCGACTCTCCCACTGATTGAGACACACTGAGAGGGAGAGGGGTGCGTTGGAGATGGCAAAAGAAGGAAGAGTGTGGTGAAAATGATGTTTGGTTTAGTGTAATAATAATAATAATAATAATAATAATAATATAATATATAATATATAATAATAATAATAATAATACGGTAGTAGTGGTGATGATCCACACACACACACACACACACACACACACACACACACACACAAAGTTATCTCAACATTAAAAACAACTTAAGCTTTTCTCGACAGTCACTTGAGAAAGCTTAAAAAGACCAGTGTTGTTGGTGTTACCTGCTTTAATTAACGCTTTGTTTTACCTGTTTATGTTAGTCAGAGGCAGTTATTATTACTGTTATTATTACTGTTATTATTACTGTTATTTTTGTTGTTATTATTACTGTTATTGTTGTTTATATCATTGTGGTTATTGCTGTTATTATTATTATTATTATTATTATTATTATTATTTGTGTTTATATTTATGTTTGTAGTAGTAGTAGTAGTAGTAGTAGTAGTAGTAGTAGTAGTAGTAATAATAATAATAATAATAATAATAATATAACAATAATAACAACAATAACACTAACAATAAAATCACCAATACATAACATTTTCAACATAATCACCTCCCCTCAAAAAAAAATACTCCACCAACATGTCAGAACCATACGAAATTACATGCATTGAAACACAGCCCCCTCCCCCTCCTCCCACCTCCCCTCCCCCCTCCCCCCCCCCCCCCCCAGAAAAATAGTTTGTCAGTGTAGAAAAAAAACTTAAGAGAGCTGTGCCAGGCATATAACACAGCTTCCCCTCCCCCTTCCCCCCTCCCCCTCCCCTCCCCCCCCCCCTTGTTCCCTGAGAGTTTGAGTGTGCTGACAATTGTTGGCTTTGTGTCTGATAGAAAGGTCTGGGGATTTTATTTGCCATTCTATTTTCTATAAAGTTAATGGTAAGCTTTAGGTTTTTTTTTAATAGTAATATATAATGGGTTTATGTAGTTGGTGGTGGTTTAGTTTTAATCGTTTATGTTAATTTGTGTATTAGAAAATGATTAGGTTTTTTTTTTTTAGATGGGTATAATTTATGTTGATTTGTAGATTAGAGAAACAATATAATTAAATTAATTTATATACAAGACCACACTCAGGGTCATGTAACTGTATACACCACGTCAGCTCATACATAATACAATAATCAAGAGAGACAGAGAGAGACATACACACACACGTCTTTATCTCATGGCAGAGGTTAAGAGAACATATCTCTCATCTCTCCGTCTCTCTCAGTCAGTGTTTGAGAAAGAGTGTTGATCTGAGTGCTGGTAATTAGGTGAAAGGATTGCCCCAAGCTACTGTCACAACCGTAGTACACACCTAGCCAACCCATCCAGCCCATATAGGAGCACATACTGATTGCTTTAAGAACGGCCCAGTCAAACCATTGTAAAAATTATCAACACCTAATTATTATATATCATATTTGTATCACTTATGTTTGCCTGTATATCATTTGTAAATCAAGAGACCTACTTCCCAATTATGTAATTAGTATATTTTCAGCCTTCCGGCTGCCATGCTCTCAATAAACGTTAGTATTTATTATTATATTATTATTATTATTATTTGTCTATATACTATTATGTGTACACACACACACACACACACACACACACACACACACACACACACACACACACACACACACACACCCTATCTGCTTGTCTTCTTGCAAGTGGCAGTGAGGTGCTCTAGAGGGTCACCGGGGAGAGGAATAAGTGAGTGCCACGCTCCTCTCCATCTGTGTGGCACTGGCACTGTGGGGATTTCAGCTATCCAGGAAAAAGGGTGAGAGTGCTAACCTTTCTTCTTTTTCCGCCTCGTTCTACATGTGGCACCCTCCCCTCCCCCTACCTTGATTTGGCACCCCCTCCCCTTTCCCCCTAACTTGATTTGCACACCATAGATATTGGCACCCCCCGCCCTTCTCCCCTACCTTGATTTGGCACATAGATCTTGGCCCCCCGCCCCTTCTCCCCTACCTTGATTTGGCACCATAGATCTTGCACCCCCGCCCCTTCTCCCCTACCTTGATTTGGCACCATAGATCTTGGCACCCCCCCCCCCTTCACCCCCTAACTTGATTTGGCACCATAGATCTTGGCCCCCCCGCCCCTTCTTCCCCTACACTTGGTTGGCCCATAGATCTTGGCTCCCGCCTCTCCCCCCCTAACTTGATTGCTACCATAGATCTTGGCACCCCCGCCCCTTCTCCCCTAACTTGATTTGTACCATGGATCTTGGCACCCCGCCCCTTCTCCCCCTAACCTTGATTCCTTAGATCTTGAGCCCCCCCGCCCTTTCTCCCCCCTAACGATTTGGCACCATAGATCTTGGCACCCCGCCCTTCTCCCCCTAACGATTTGGCACCATGGATCTTGCACCCCGCCCCTTCCCCTACTGATTTGGCACCATAGATCTTGGCACCCCGCCCTTTTCCCCACCTTGATTTGGCACCATGGGTCTTGCCTTGATTTGGCACCATGGATCTTGCACCCCGCCCCTTCTCCTACCTTGATTTGGCACCATAGATCTTGGCCCCGTCCCTTCCCCTACCTTGTGTGGCACCATGGGTCTATAGGGTATTGATAGGGGTGGGGGATTAAGGTCTCTACCTCTAAATTCTTCAATGGCACTGTGGTGATAAGGCCACATGGAGGGGGAGACAAATGAGGGCCAATGTGGCACTCTAATTCACTGATCCTTGGAGGTAAACCTTTTCCTGGTGGCGACTTGATAACCTAACCTAACCTAACCTAACCTAACCTAACCTAACCTAACCTGACCAAACACAAAACATTACGTACATACATACATACATACATACATACATACATACATACATACATACATACATACATACATACATACATACAGGTGTTAGTTTTATGTTTCGTTTGTTTTGATAATATTAAAGTTTTGTTTTTTTCACTTAACCTCAAATGTTATTGTTGACGAGGGATTTACATAAGACCAGTTGCTGTATTTGGTTAGGTGGCTTTGATGGCTGAGTGGCTGAGTGGCTGAGTGGCTGAGTGGTGGCTGAGTGGCTGAGTGAGTGGGTGACTGAGTGGGTGGGTGGCTGAGTGAGTGAGTGGGTGAGTGGCTGGCTTTGCTGACTAACTAACTAATTAACTAACTCCCATAACTAACTAACTAACTAACTAACTAACTAATTAACTAACAAACTAACTAATTAATTAACTAACTAACTAACAAACTAACTAGCTAACTAATTAACCAACCAACTAACAACTAACTAACTAAGCACAACTAACCAACCAACTACGCGCCAACTAACTAACTAACTAACTAACTAACATAACTAACTAACCAACTAACTAACTAACCAACTAACTAACTAACCAACTCAACCAACTACCCAACTGATTAACTAACTAACTAACCAACCAACTAACTAACCAACTAACCAACTAACCAGCCAACTGGCAACTGCACAACTAACTAACTAACTAACTAACTAACTAACTAACTAACCAACTGCAACTAACTAACCAACCAAGCTAACAACCAACTAACACAACCAACAACCAACTAACCAACTACGCAACTCAACTATCTAACTAACTAGCAACATAACTAGCAGCACAACTGGTGGCTAACCGGCTAACTGGCTAGCAACCAACTAGCTAACTAGCTAACCCCAACTGGCAACTGGCCAACTGCTAGCTGCCAACTACCAACTAACCACGCCACAACCAACCAACAACCAGCTAACATAACCAACTAACCAACTAGCAACACAACTGCAACTCAACTAACTAACTGCACAACCAACTAACCAACTAACTCAACACAACTAACCAACCAACTAACTAACTAACTAACTAACTAACTAACACAACTAACTAACTAACTAACTAACTAACTAACTAACTACATAACTAACTAACTAACTAACTAACTAACTAACTAACTACATAACTAACTAACTAACTAACTAACTAACCAAACATCAGCCCCTGTGAAGTGTTCCCTCAAACAACCAATTACAGCAGACAACATCGGTCTTGTTAATTGGTTAGAAATTTATTACTAATTGGATATTTTTTTCAACGTTGACTGACGGACATTAACCCATTTTTGTAACTTGATTTGATAACTAGAAGTGTGTTTATTTGTTTTTGTTTAATTGTTTGATTTTTGTTTTGTGTTTTTGTTTATTTGTTTACGATTAAGAGTCTTTCATTCATTAGTTGTGACGTCACGAGAGGTATATTTTGATGCGTGTTATTTTTCATTTTATTTGTAAGTTGTTGTTATGGTTGTGTTTACAGGACAAAACACTATGTTGTGTCGTGTGTTATTTGGACAAGACACTATTTACATATCATCTTAAATATCACGATTGTTAACTAAATATATCGAGTACCTTAGAAATAATTAATCACTTTATTACGTAGAGTATTTAACACTGATTTATAAATATATATATATATATATATATATATATATATATATATATATATATATATATATATATATATATATATATATAATCCATTAATAACATATATATACACTTAATTTATGCAACTAATTAATTATACTCATTAAGCACTTTCTAAATATACATACAGGGTACATACATACATACCTACATACATACATACATACATACATACATACATACATACATACATACATACATACATACATACATACAGTACATACACATTACAACTTCTTCATTATCCACCACCACCAGCAGCAGATGCGCTCGAGTAATGTGGTGTAGCCCGACGCAAGTATTGGCTTGCCCCCCCCCCCAACCTTGACTGTTCTGGTGTACAAAAATGACTTTACTAACGAGTCTATCTCCCACTCTCCCTGCCCCTCTCTCTGTCTCCCTCCCTCCCTGTTTCTCTCCGTCTCCTCCCTCCTCCCTCCCTTCTTAGGCCAGGAATGTGGTCACTGTGTGTTAAAATTGTGCCCAAAGTGAGGAAGATGATGACGATGATGATGATGATAAATAATTATGCTACTACTACTACTACTACTACTACTACTATTACTATTACTACTACTACTGATAATAATAATAACACTAACACCAACAACACCACCACCAACACCACCATCACCCACACCAACACTCACCATCACCCACACCAACACTCCATCACACAGCACCAACACTCACCAACACCCACACCAACACTCACCAACACACAGCACCAACACACCAGCAGGTCTTAGAGGATTTTCACGGTCTAAGGACAGGTCTCCGAAAGTCAACAAAATTAGACCATTTCCAGACCGTCATTTGAAGGCGTTGTCGGACCAGACCCGCGTGGTGCTTAACTGGCTAATTGTGGCTGGCAATCCTCTTACTGCTAATGGCTGAAGCTTAATTACCAGGAGGTATGTCTCTGTCAGGGAATGGCGGGCTAAA
The DNA here is from genome assembly GCF_018991925.1 of Homarus americanus. Classification (NCBI taxonomy): domain Eukaryota; kingdom Metazoa; phylum Arthropoda; class Malacostraca; order Decapoda; family Nephropidae; genus Homarus; species Homarus americanus. The sequence continues at coordinate 69,250 of NW_024727195.1, forward strand.
CCTAACCCTCGAAATTGGCTCATTGAAGCGGTTGTAGCGACGGACGGAAGCGTTTGTTTTTGGTCTACGTAATGGCGGCGGTATTGTTTTGAAAGGGAGCATTTGGTATTTATTGAGCTATGTATCGTTTGGTGTGAATTCATAGATAATATGACATATTTTACGCAATTATCAACTTTCTAAATCACTTTTTAACATAAATGATGCCAGTATCTCTCTCTCTCTCTCTCTCTCTCTCTCTCTCTCTCTCTCTCTCTCTCTCTCTCTCTCTCAGTAACGTCTTGGCCTCACACTTCAAGGTGGACCTCAACCACCAGATGCTGAATGATTCATTTGACATCTTCGCCTCAGGGACCAGCTGACCTTGACGACCTGTCAGGGTGGTTTACTAATGAGTCTCTCTCTCTCTCTCTCTCTCTCTCTCTCTCTCTCTCTCTCTCCGTCGATTTACTCTATTTCCCCAAACATGTATAAATTACTCTATCTATCTGTCTACCTCCATATCCTTCTTTCTCTCACTGTCTCTTTCTTTCTCTCACCATTCCCTGTTTCTCCTCTCCATCCCCGTCTTTCTCTTACTTTCTCTCACCGTCTCTGTGTCTCCTCCCCGTGGCGGCTTTTACTACAACAACAACAACATTGGAATTGCATTGTCAAGCCAACCCCTCACAATCTAATATTGAAAACGAATATTTATTGGTGATGCCCCAGTCATTGTTAGCGCTCAAATATAATATTTTCACACACACACACACACACACACACACACACACACACACACACACACACACACACACACACACACACACACACACACACACACATTTACTTTCTCTTCCTCTCACTCAATTGTTTCTTCCCTCTCTCTCTATCTATCTCTCGTTCTCTCTCTTCCTCTCACTCTTTCTTTCTTCGTCTACCTATTTCTTCCCCATCTCTCTCTCTCTCTCTCTCTCTCTCTCTCTCTCTCTCTCTCTCTCTCTCTCTGTTGCCTTACCAAACCACCACCACACCTCCGCCAAGGAATCGATCGTCAAGTTGATTGCAATCTGGCCAGTGAGTGTATACAAGAAATGAGTGAGTGCGTGTGTGTGTGTGTGTAGAGTGCGTTTCCTTCCGTCCCTCCACTTAAGTGTATAATGGAAGTGTGTTTTCGATATGCACTCACCAGTTCCTCTTGTAATGTAGTGAAATGTGATTCTTCAGTTGTATAATGTTGTATAATGTATGTGTCCCGTTATTGTATTCTAGTGTTGAGTTATGTATATTATTGTTTTTTTTGTTCTATCTTATTATTTATCGTTTAATTTTCTCTGTTATTCACTTTCATTCTTGAGTTGTGTATTATTATTTTTTTTTTCTATTCACCGTAAAAATATTTTCATCTTTTACACTTCGTTTGGCGTTCTGTTTCTCTCTCTCTCTCTCTCTGTGTCAACAAAGGTAAATTCTTAGTGTAATCCGTCCAGGTAAATGCTGTAAATGGTCTTTATACACCTCCACCTGTTGGGATGAGTACAGGTGTTCTATTTTCAACTCTTTCACTCACATATTCTCTTATTTTCACACTCTTTCTCACTCTCACACTCACATACTTTCTCATTCTCTCACTTTCGCTCACTTTACCACCCCTGCCAGTGCCTCACCCCTGCCAGCGCCTCACCCCTGCCATTACCAAATAAATATTGCGACAACACTATGCAGTATTAAATTCTCCATGAAATAACGACTTCACGGTCTGTCTCGAAACGTTATCCTCAATGTAATGGTGAAGTGAATGTATTTGTGTTAGTCCTTACATAACACTCGGACATATATCACTCTCTGTCAACACGGTAATTCCTAGGTTATTTCGCTAAAAATATTAGTGAACTATCCCATCCTATCCTAACCTAACCTAATCTAACCTAACGTAACCTAACCTAACCCACTTTAAACTAGCCTAACCTAACCTAACCTAAGCCAATTTAAACTAACCTAGCCTAACACAATTTACACTAACCTAAACTAACAGTAACTGAACCTCATGCTAACATAACATCCCAATTTAAAGTAAACTAACCTAGTCCACCCTAACGCTAACCTAACTTAACCTAACCTAACCCCACAAGGTAGCGTTAGGGTGTTTAATCAGCAGGTGAAATAAGCTGAGGTGGGCTAATTGTCAGGTAATTTATGTCAATTAATGATACAAATTAATCCCGTAATAACGTTGCAATAAATTAATCAACAGACACAGGTAATGCAACATGTTTACCACTTCCATCAACTATATTATCTACATCTTTGACTAAGTATATAATTTCTGCAATTGCATTTTCAACACATAATTATCACTTCTTATTTTTTTTTTTTTGTTATCAAAGTCATTTTATGTCAAGTTTAAACGGTCAATATAATGTTGCAAGTAATATTTTTTTCTTTCTTTCAAATTTGATCTGTTATTTCATCTTTGCAATTGCATCATCAACACACACTATTGCCACCACCACTTCCGCCTTTGACTCGCGTTGCAACTAAAAAATTATCTCAATTCAACCTATCACTTCACCTTTGCAATTGCACCATCAACACACAATCCATCACTGCATCACTTCTTCCCACGTTATCAAACTCTATATTTCAACTATAATCTATCCTTCAAATGTTGCAAACGACTTACTTACTTCTAACACCCACCTGCAATTGCATCATCAACACAATCGTCACCATCACCGTCTCTGAGTCCGTGTTATCAGAGGAGGAATTCTTCAACACAAGGAATCAATTTCACGTCAACGGAAGAAATGAGTTTCCTCTTCTACAGTAGTTGTTCACCCATTGTTGTGACAGAAATTGCGTCTTCAAACACACACACACACACACACACACACACACACACACACACACACACACACACACACACACACACACACACGGCTCCCTTTCAGGCCCCTCTGACAGACAAACAGACAGACAGACAGACACAGAAAGACAGTGGAGAGAACTAGAAATAGAGAGAATAACAAGATATAGGAGTGAGAGAGAGAGAGAGAGAGAGAGAAGAGAGAGAGAGAGAGAGAGAGAGAGAGAGAGAGAGAGAGAGAATATGTGTATAAATGTGTAAAGTAAAGCGTGTGTGTGTGTGTGTGTGGTGTGTGTGTGTGTGTGTGTGAAGTGTCTCAGAGTGAGTGTATGTGGAAGGTATGAGAACAAAGTGTCTTAAGTGAGAGAGTATGAGCGTGGAAGTAGTGTGAGTGTGTGTGAATGAGAGACAATAACAAGACGAGAGATGAGTAGGAGGTGTGAATATTTTGGGCACCTTGACCATTGACCACTCTGAGACACACCCCACCCCACCCCACCCACCACCCCCACCCCCACCCCACACCCTCAACCCACCCCACCCTCCCACACCCCACCCCCACCCCACCCTACCTCAACCCCACCCCACCCCACCTCCCACCCCACCTCCACCCCACCCTACCCTCCCCACCCCTACCCACCACCTCACCACCAAACATAATAATAATAAAAAATACAAATAGATAAAACTGAAAAAAAACGGATAATAACAACAGGAGTAACTAAAAAATAAATAACAAAATAAATAAAATCCCTTTGAGTCTAATTAATGAGAATCCACATAGACACTGACGAATGACGATGATTACAGACAGAAACAACCAATTAACGAACGACTTTAGGAACAGGAAAGAAAGACTGACAGACACACAAAGGGAAGACGAATTATGGGAAAATTTATTGTGTGGAAAAAAGTCATTAGTCTATGTGGATCACGTAGATTACCCCCACAGTTTAGCCCCCTACCCAGCTTAGCCCCCTCCAGCTTAGCCCCCTCACCCAGCTTAGCCCCCTCCAGCTTAGCCCCCCACAGTTCAGCCCCTCACCCAGCTTAGCCCCTCACCCACAGGCCTTTATTTCAAGTGAAGATTAATATAACTTCACAGAGCCTAACCTAACCTAACCTAACCTAACGCTAATTTAACCTAAATTAGACTAGCTAGCATATTGTTGGTTTTGTTGTTGTTGGTGGTGGAGTTTTTTTTTTGTTGCTGGTGGTTGAGTTTTTTGTTGTTTTGGTGGTGGTGGGTTTTTGTTGTTGTTTTTGTTGTTGGTGGTGGGGAGTTTTTTTGTTATTTGTTGTTTTTTTTTGTTGTTATTTTGTTGTTGTTTTTGCTTTATTTTTGTAATTTTTGTTTTGTTGTTGTTTGCTGTTGTTTTTGTTGTTATTTTTTGTCGTTATTTTTGTTTTTTTGTTATTGTTTTTGTGCTTTTGTTGGTTGTTGTTGTCGCCACTTAAGGCCAGACACGTCAACACCTGAGACGCTCACCTGCTTATTTCCTCTCTCTCTCTCTCTCTCTCTCTCTCCTCTTCTCTCTCTCTCTCTCTCTCTCTCTCTCCCTTCATCTCCCTTCTCTCTCTCTCCTCTCTCCTCTTCATTACTCCCTCTGTATCTCTCCTGAATGGAAAATCAGAGAGCATTAGTAAACCTTATCTAGAATTACCGCGTTTACAATAGCTCTTTCCGAGAGCTTAGGGGGAGTCTAAGGTCTTCTGAAGATTTCTGAGAGCTACTGAGAGCGGGTTTCTGTGGGCTTCTAGGACTCTTGAGGACTTTAGAGGGTTTCTGAGGTTTCTGAGGTTCGATGGTTTCTGATGGTTTATAAGGGCTTCTGAGAGCTTCTGAGTGCTTCTGAAAGCTTTTGGGTGTTGCTGAGAGTTTCTGAGATCTTCTGAGAGAGCTTCTGAGTGTTTCTGAGAGATTCCGTGGGTTTTGAGAGCTCTGGGGGGTTTCTGAGAGCTTCTGTGCAAATCTGGATGGCCAAATCAATGCTGGGAATTTATACCACTTCTCTTAATGCCAGAATTGGAATTTCTTCGCTGACTACTGCTGCCGTAACACGAAGGTAAACTGTCAGCTGCGAGAGACACACTAGCGTTCCAGGAAGGTTTCAGGCATTTACTTTCAGTCTCTATCTCTCTCTGTCTCTCGCTCTCTCCTCCTCACCGCTTCTGGAACATATGTCTGGAATCTCTCTCTCTCTCTCTCCTCTCTCTCTCTCTCTCTCTCTCTCTCTCTCTCTCTCTCTCTCTCTCTCTCTCTCTCTCTCTCTCTCTCTCCTAGCCATTCTTGGAACACATGCTTGGAATCTCTCGTCGTCAGTGTTAACCTAAATCTGGTTATCCTCACCTGTAATTAATCTTACCTGGCAATTATCACGCTCATAATAACACACCTGACATTTGATAATCCTCATCTCTGACCTTCAAGACTCATGACTGGAATTATAATAACAGGAATGAGTCAAATCTAGTAATATAAACACTGAAATAATTGGTATAGAATTATCACAACTTAGAGTATAAAGTAACCTAACCTAACCTAACCTAACCTAACCTAACCTAACCTAACCTAACCTAACCAACCTAACCTAACTAACCTAACCTAACCTAACCTAACCTAACCTAACCTAACCTAACCTAAGCTAACCTAACCTACCCTAACCTAAGCTAACCTAACCTAACCTAACCTAACTATATTCCTCATCTCAAGAAACCGGTTTTTTTGCATGTCATTAAACATTAGCGCTGGAAATTATCGCTTCGAGGATAACGGGATTGGAATTAATTTCTTGTAATGCTGGAATGGAGTCTCAATCACCGTGGGAATGGAGGTGCAGAACCTTACAGACATACATACATAATTACCGAACAGCTAATTTGGGATTCTAATTTTGGGAGCTTAAGTTCTGGTGTTTATGTAAATTAGTGTGTGTGTGTGTGTGTGTGTGTGTGTGTGTGTGTGTGTGTGTGTGGGGTACAGACATGACAGACAGACATACCTTTGTACACACACACACACATAAACACCACACACACACACACACACAGGTAAAACCCAACCTTGTCCCACCTGCAAAGATTAATGCATCATCCACTCACAGGTGAAGGAAGGTACACCACTACCACTACTACTACCACACACTACTACCACTACTACTACCACTACTACCACTACTACCACTACTACTACTACCACTACCACTTCCACTACCGCCTCCCCAATAGCCACACCTTCGCCACCATTTAATTATCTTAATATTAAATATCCTAATACATATGTAGCTATCCTACCACTACTACTACCACTACTACTACCACTACCACCACTACCACTACTACCACTACTACTACCACTACTACCACTACCTACCTACTCACTACTACCACTACTACCCACTACTACTACTACTACCACCACACACCACACACCACACACCATCTAGACCCCACAACAAGGATTGCTTTACCTTTATGTGATGATGTTGAGAGACAGAGTGTGTCGTGAGTGTGTGGTGATATGTATCGTAGTGTGTCTCGTAAGTGTGTGTCGTGAGTATGTCGTGTCCTCCCTCCCACTCACACCTCCTTCTCCTCCTTCCTACCCAATATCCCTCCCAACCTCCTCCCTTCTCTCCCCTCCCCTACCCTCCTCCCTTCTCTCCCCTCTTCCCTCTCCCCACCCAATCCCCCTCCTCCCCTCCCCCCACCCCGTGTCCAATGCAGGTGGGGCCAAATTCCCGTGTTGTTCTGACTTGCAGTAGCTGAGGTTCATTCCCAGTTACTGTGTCTTTGTCGCGTGTTGTACTGCTCCTGTTGCTTTAATTGGCTAGTTAGTGACAGGTGATTGGAGGTGATTGAACGTGATTGTGTTATTGGGGTGCGGATTGGTCAGATAAATTGGTACAGTGTCTTTGGCAGAGTTAATCAGATTACAATTTTTTTTTATGCCGTTTTCCTATTTTTTTCTTTGGTAGTAATGGTACAATTTTGTGGTTCTTAATTGGGGAAAAATTGACAGGTACTGTGATTCCTAATTGGGAAAAAAGACAGGTGTGTTATCTAATTATTTCGATGCCAATTTGATGTGGGATAATATTTTTTTCCTCCCAATTTTACGTTAATAGGACTCGTAGCACTTGTAATTGGGTGACACCGTTTGAAAGACACCTTATATAAATACTATTTTCATGACAATTAATTCCTATTTCTTTCGTTTAAATAGCACCAGTAACCCTCTGTAATTGGTAAAAATATCAACACCCAAAGTTCCCAATTATACCCAATTTACTTACACAAAATAGAATACCAAAAATTATACTACCCATTTCCTACCAAACATCTTCACACACCGAGACCCAATTTAGCTGATTTTGTGTAGCAGAACTGTACCCAATTTATCCTCTACCTATTTTAACATAAACGAAGTACCTGGGCACCTACTAATTGGGGTGACCTAACATTCACCTGACCTGTAATTGCACACAAGCACAAAGGCCACAAAAATATCTACATGTGTACATAAAATTGGTATAATTACGTCTCTCTGTGTCCCAGTTGCGTGTGTATGTGTACGTGTGTGTGTGTGTGTGTGTGTGTGTGTGTGTGTGTGTGTGTGTGTGTGTGTGTGTGTGTGTGTGTATGTGTGTGTGTGTGTGTGTGTGTGTGTGTGTGTGTGTGTATGATTATTATTATTATTATTATATGTATTCCTATGACACTCACTCAAACAACCCTTACATCATTTCATACAACAACCATTAATAAACAAGAAAATAATAACCTTTATAACACCACAACCCCACCCCTCCACCCACCCCAATCTGGTAATCCGGAAACGTGTCCGCTAAAATAACGCTAATTTACAAAGTTCAATTAGTTAGTTTAGATAAAATTAGTCTGAGTGATGAATACTGAAAGTTTGTTCACGTGTGTCTGTTAGGTTTGGTGGTGATGATGATGATGGTGGTGATGGTGATGATGGTGGTGATGATGATGAGTGGTGGTGGTGGTGGTGAGTGATAGTTGAAGTGGTGGTGATGACGGTGTGATGATGATGGTGGTGGTGAGGTATTGATGTTGGTGATGGTGAAATGGTGGTGGTGATGACGTGGTGGTGGTGGTGAAGTGGTGGTGAAGGTGATAATGATTTTTTACCTTTTAAGCTTTCTTGTGATACTGCAAAGCACAACAACAACAACAACAACAACAACAACAACAACAACAACAACAACAACAACAACTACTCTACTACAAATAACAATACCAAAAACAATAACAACAATAATAATAACAGCAACAAACAATAACAATAAATACCACTAACTACAATAACAAATCAAAATCACAACATCAACAACAAACAACAACAACATAAACCAAAATTAATAAGTTATCATACACAAATATTTTAATGGAATAAAACGTCAAAATTAATACAACTCACTAACTCTATCATACAAGAGAGAGAGAGAGAGAGAACCGGAAGTTGCACAAAGGAGTAGGAGGCTGGCTTGTGTCAGACCCTGAGGTGAGTATGCCCTCTGTAGGGTTGCTGAGGGATTATCTGAGAGATGGTAGCTGAGAGAGATGGTGGTAGTTGAGAGAGAGTTAGCTGAGAGATATAGAAACAGCTGAGAAAAAGAGACGATAATCTGAGAAAGATGACATAAATTGACACAAATATCGTTAGCTGAGAGACAAAGTGAAAGAGACAGAGAGACAAAGAGAGACAATATAACACCAGCTAAGAGAGATGACACTGTGAGCTGAGACTTATACATAAACCGAGCTAAAAGGTATGATTCAGCTAAGAATGATGGTCCCAGCTAAGACAGATGGTGTGAGCTGAGACAAATGGTCCCAGCTACGTCTTGCAGCGCGGACACAGTAAAGAAGGCTGACAGACCTCCCTCTTTCTAATGGTCTAGTATATATTTCAGACACAAGTATTTCTAACGAGACACAGAGAGAGGTGGGAGGTAGGATTCATTTGTGTGTCGTCTGTCTGTCTGTGTGGGAGAGAGGTGTAGATTTCGTTGTCTGGGTGAGAGAGAGACCATAACAACACCAACCCATAACATCTATCACCAATCACCACACACACCACACCACCACCACCACCACCACCACCACTCACCACCACCACCACAACAACAACAACCACCACACAACAAAAAGAAAATAATGCTATCCACTCATTCACGCACACCACTAATTCCTATTAACCAAATCTTTCACCCTCATCCTAACACCAAAATATACAACATAAAAATACACAAACTACATACACACAACATACACTAAACTACACTAACATACAACATACAACTTCAACAAACACGTATTACTCATGTTACAAAGTTTCTCCTGGATGTTGTTTTGACTTTATTTACAGTACAGATTGCTGGCAGGTGTTGGGTAAGGTACTGTTATAAACATTAATATTAGGATAGGTTAGGTTAGGTTAGGTTAGGATAGGTTAGGATAGGTTAGGTTAGGTTAGGTTAGGTTAGGTTAGGTTAGGTTAGGATAGGATAGGTTAGGTTAGGTTAGGTTAGGTTAGGTTAGGGTTAGGTTAGATAGGTTAGGTTAGGTTAGGTTAGTTGATAGTTAGGGGTTAGATAGGTTAGGTTAGGTTAGGTTAAGGTTAGGTTAGATAGGTTAGGTTAGGATAGGTTAGGTTAGGTTAGGTTAGGTTAGGTTATGAAAGTGAAGGTGTGTGGTGAGGAGGTAGATAGATAGATAGATAGATAGATAGATAGATAGATAGATAGTGATAGATTGATTAATAGATCGATAGGCAGACAGAAAGACAGGGACAGTAAGATAGAATATATAAGAAACAGACAGACCAAGAAACAGGTAGAGAGAGAGAGAGAGAGAGAGAGAGAAGAGAGAGAGAGAGAGAGAGAGAAGAGAGAGGGTGAGAGAGTGGGGTGAGAGAGAGAGAGAGAGAGAGAAAGAGACAGCATGTGTTCAGGTCATGAAAGGATGAGGAGCGGGACCAAACGTCAGTCCTTACACTCGATCCTCTTTAAAGTGAACTCTCTCTCTCTCTCTCTCTCTCTCTCTCTCTACCCCCCACTCTCACTCTCTCTCTCACTTCTCTCTCTGTATATCTCTATTCAAATGTTTACGAAAGCCTAAACACACAGGTATCAAGTCAATAAAGAGAGTAATTAATAAGGAACAGGTGATAAAGAAGGTGTAGAGAGAGAAAAAGAGACAAAGAGAATGGGAGACAAGGAGTAAGATGGAAGAGTAAACGGGTGGAGAAACGCGATAATTGACAGGGGAGTGACAGACAGACAGACAGACAGACGCTATCACACTCTCACATTGCCTGAGGGACGGGGAGAGAGAGAGAGAGAGAGAGAGAGAGAGAGAGAGAGAGAGAGAGAGAGAGAGAGAGAGAGAGAGAGAGAGACTGGCTTAAAAATATCTTGTAAGGTAATGCCGGTATTACTAGGTAAAAAGGTGTTCCAATCGACGCAGCTCTAAACCTAATCTGACTTAAGCTGAGGGATTGAACAAATCAATGAGATATAATTCCAATCTAATCTAATCAGAGCGAATAGGTTACACAATCCAACCCAATCAGAGGTAAATTAATCAATGGGGTTTTAGTCCATTCTAATCAATTCTAATTAAATTAAGATTGGATTCAGTGATTAATTATATATACCAGTCTTTAAGAGTCATGAAAAGGATTAGGCACTTAATCCTAACTGGCTAATCCGTAAACTTAGTAAATATAAAGACTTGTGCTAATCACTATAACAAACTATCAGAAAAAAATAATAAAAAAATAATAAAAAATCCGATTAAAAAAATTACTCTCAGAAAAATAAAAAATAACAAAAAAAAAGAATAGAAGAAAAAATCGAGTAAAACAAAAAAAAAA
>NW_024727195.1:87500-107620 GCF_018991925.1 Homarus americanus
GGTGATTTACAAGCTCCAGGTGTCAAGGCTATACCTGGAGAATTTGTTAAAGTTCTTTGATCAAATTAACGCCATTCTCACCTGTGTTAATTTGGTTCTTCTTATAAGGATTTCAAGGTGTGGAGGTTAGAGGAATTATTATTTTTTTTTACGTGAATTATGAGATTATTTTTAGGTTAGGTTAGGTTAGGTTAGGTTAGGTTAGGTTAGGGTTAGGTTAGTTAGGTTGGGCTGGGCTTAGGTTGGGTTAGTTACGATTAGGGGGTTTAGGTTATAGGGTTAGTCTCACTTTGTCCCTACTAAGACTGAGATCCACTAACCAGTCGTTCATTCATTATCATTTATGAGAACAAGAACAGCAACAACAACAAATTAGCACTGTTGATATGCAAATTAAGCGCAGTGGTGTGTTTGTTTGTTTGTCATGATCAAAACAACAGGAACAAAGATGCGTGAATCATTGATTTACCGCCTCAGTGAATCTTGGACGACCCTGAATCATGAATCAATAATCTACTGCTCTAGCGAATACGTGATGAATCTGGACCACGAATCATTAAACGCAGAGGTTGAGCGAGTCAGTGAATCTCAAATCATTCCGAATCGTGAATCTTAATATTTTCTCTGAGTAAAATTTGAATCATCTTGAATCACGAATCAATCAACATACAAAAGCCAAATGAATCCGAATCATGAATCATTATAACGCGAAAGTTACCGCTTGAATATGGCAGTAAATAAGCTGGGAGGGCTAATCTTTATGAAAGCTTGGGGCTAATCTTCAAGTGAAATAAGCTTGGGGCTAATCTTCAAGTGAAATAAGCTTGGGGCTAATCTTCAAGTGAAATAAGCTGAGGCTAATCTTCAAGTGAAATAAGCTGGGAGGCTAATCTTCAAGTGAAATAAGCTGAGGGGCTAATCTTTATGTGATTTATATTCATTTGTAATAAGACGCCATTTTGTCTCCCACATCAAACGTCATATAAGTCATACGATTTAGTGAGGCAAAAATAAACAAATAAAACAAACAAACAAACACATAAATAAACAAACAAATAAACAAACAAACAAATAAAAAACAACGAAAGGCAAAAAATACCAAATAGTTTCGTCTAAAAAAAAAAAACGCCGGAGAGAATTTGCCTGGCGATCATTTTTCTCCATCCCAGGCAATGATTCGCTAATGACGGCTTAACCAGAGAGGAATGAACCACCGTCTCTTGTTCCATTGTTTACGTAGTTTTTTGTTTTGTTTATTTCTGGTAATCACTAACAGACTTGGATGGTATATAATTATTTGCTTAGCCATGTTCGCTCTGCCTGACTTTCTGTGTTATTGAGGAGTCTTTGGTGGTGGTGGGTTGGGTATGTTCATTAATAATCTCTCTCTGCTTAAATGAAACGTAGAGAGTGTGTCTCCTCCTTTTCTCCCTCACCCCCACCTCACCCCACTTTTCTCCCCTTCACCCCCTACTCCCACCTCTTTCCCTCACCCCCATCCCTCCCTTTTCTCCCTCACCCCCACTCAACCCTTTTCTCCCCTCACCCCCACTCCTCCCTTTTCTCCCCTCACCCCCCACCTCCCCACCCCCTTTCTCCCTCTCACCCCCACCTCCCCCTCCCCTTTTTCCCCCCTCACCCCCTACCCCCTCCCACTTTTCTCCCTCACCCCCTCAGATTGGTAACAGCCGAGTCTAGTGTGAATTATTAGTTTTTTTAATTTGATTTTTAATAATGATTGATATAATATTGTGATAGAGTTGAGGCTCACTGTTATTGGTATAGTTGTTGTTGTTGTTGTTGTTGTTATGTTGTTGTTGGTTGTTGCTGTTGTTGTTGTTGTTGTTGTTGTTGCTGTTTGTTGCTGTTTGGTTGTTGTTGTTGTTGTTGTTGTTGTTGCTGTTGTTGTTGTTGTTGTTGTTGTTGTTGTTGTTGTTGTTGTTGCTGGTTGTTGTTGTTGTTGTTGTTGCTGTTGTTGTTGTTGTTGTTGTTGTTGTTGTTGTTGTTGTTGCTGTTGTTGTTGTTGTTGTTGTTGTTGTTGTTGTTGTTGTTGCTGTTGTTGTCGTTGTTGTTGTTGTTGTTGTTGTTGCTGTTGTTGTTGCTGTTGTTGTTGTTGCTGCGGTTGTTGTTGTTGTTGTTGTTGTTGTTGTTGTTGCTGTTGTTGTTGTTGTTGTTGCTGTTGTTGTTGTTGTTGTTGCTGTTGTTGTTGTTGTTGGTTGTTGTTGTTGTTGTTGTTGTTGTTGTTGTTGTTGTTGTTGTTGTTGTTGTTGTTGCTGGTTGTTGTTGTTGCTGGTTGTTACGTTGTTGTTGTTGTTGTTGTTGTTGCTGTTGTTGTTGTTGTTGTTGTTGCTGTTGTTGTTGTTGTTGTTGTCGCGTTTGTTGCTTGCTGTTGTTGTTGTTGTTGTTGCTTGTTGTTGTTGTTGTTGTTGTTGTTGTTGTTGGTTGTTGTTGTTGTTGTTGTTGTTGTTGTTGTTGTTGTTGGTTGTTGTTGTTGTTGTTGTTGTTGTTGTTGTTGTTGTTTATGTTGTTGTTGTTGTTGTTGTTGTTGTTGTTGTTGTTGTTGTTGTTGTTGTTGTTGTTGTTGTTGTTGTTGTTTTTACTGATCCATTATTATTATTATTATTATTATTATTATTATTAACCCTGTCAGTGGCCAATTAAGGCTGACATTCTTGCCTGAAAACAACAGAAAAAAGTACAAATTATTTTATTATATTTTTGCCACATCGGGTAATTAAAACCGACAAAAAAACAGGTTATTTTTTAAAGAGTAAACTGCGACGTAAAATCAACATTGTGTTAGCCGAGAACCGTCAACCCCGCCCAAAAACATCAAGTGTACATTATGTGAAAATACTAATGTTTATTCCGACATAAATACAGACCCATTCTCCCAAATGAAATAAACTTCACATAAAAATAAAGTAGAAAAAAATTGCACTGAGAAAGAAATAAGTCATATAAAATAAACTTATCATTTATACAATTAATAACACATATGTACAGTCGGGGTCAAAGTGTTGGAAAAACTTATCACTATCTGGCCTCGACTTGTGAGCTATATGACTGGGAAAACTACTAATAACATTATCATCACATATTATGTCCTGAACCACAAAATGATCAAACTCTCCATTACCCCAAGATCTGGTATTACATGTCAACCACTCAAGTGTTCAAGACTTACCCCGACTGTACCCCGATTGTACATCATTGCAACTTGACAAATGCATAAGTATTGTACTAATATATATAAACCTTACCTCCATCTGTAGATCAAACACTGTAGTAATGATGGTCTAGTGGTAGTTATACTTTAATTAAACCTATTTTAAACCTAACCTAATACCTGTAAACCGACAATGTGTACTACTTTGTACTGATGGCTCAACCTGCAAAAATAAACCACCATTAGATATATTAAACCAGCAAAGTCTACACATAAAAATCAAATGTTCAGAGACTATAGCCACAGTGAAGACCAGTCATATGGGTTAAAATCCATTAATTCTCCAGCACATGTTAACGACCAATGACTTTCATCTCTTAAAAAAAAATCTGGAATCTGATCTTTACAAACGTATAAATTACTGAGAAATCGGAAATGTCAAAAATCCAGCAATGAGTAGTTTAAAATTTCTCTTGCTTATTATTCATCAACTGTTACCATAACTACACAATTGAAGAGATGTAGGAAAGAGGGAAGGAAGGAGGGGAAGAGGGGAGGGGAAGAGGAAGGAAAAAGGAGGGGGATATCAAATCTACAACAGCGGCCTATCCAGGATTTTATACAGACGAATACAAAAAATGATTTACCCAAAAGAGTCAAGTATTCATTATATGTTTATCTGGGAATTTATATTTTATTTTATTTTTATTAAGTAGAGAATCATAAGAATAATACACAGGAGATTTGTTAATACTAAAAAAGAATTTGTATACATAAAAGAAATTTGTATACATAAAAGGAATGGATATGAATATACATAAAAAATTGTATATAAAAAAAAATGAAAAAATAAAAATAAAATTAGTATGTTTGACGAAATACCGCGGAATAATCATAAACAGTTCAGTACTTTGGGTGATAACCTGTGATGGTAGAATTCGAACCTTGTCCTGATTGGGTGAGTGAGTGGTTCCTCGTGTCCCGTCACTCTGCCACCACAGCGTCCATTAGTGGCTTTTATGAGGTATTTTGAGAGGAGTTTACTCTCTAGAAGCCCAACAGGTATTTATATCTTCCAAAATGCTTAAGTTCTGAGAAAAGTATTATAGTGGGATAAGATGCAAGATGTGCTTTGTTAGCAGTCACCATCAATGTTGGGGTGTGTTGGAGGTGTGTTGGGGTGTATTGGAGGTGTGTTGGGGTGTGCTGGGGTGTGTTGGGTGTATTGGGGTGTTTTTGGCAGTGTTGAGGTGTGTTGGGTGTGCGGTGTGTTTGGAGGTGTGTTAAAAAGTAAAGGAGGTGTGTTAGGGTGTGTTAGGGTGTGTTAGAGGTGTGTTGGGGTGTGTTGGTGGTGTGTTGGGGTGTTGATAAAGGAGGTGTGTTGGGGGGAGGGAAGTTAATAGGTATGTAGAGGTGTGTTGGGGGTGTGTTAGGAGGTATGTTGGGGGTGTTGAGGTGTTGGGTGTTGGAAGTTTGAAAGGAGGTGTTGGGTGGTGTTGGGGTGTGTTAGGTGTGTTAGGGTGTTGAAGGTGTTGGAAGATGTTGGAGGTGTGTTGGGTGTGTTGGGTGTTGTAGGTGTGTTGAAGGCAGGTTGAGATGTGATGTTGGTGTTGTGGTGTTGAGGTGTGTTGGTGAGGTGATGTTGGAGTGGTAGGTCATTGTTATTCACTTGGTGACGGTGTTTTCATGACTGAGATTATGCCCCTTGAAATTTACAACAACAAAAACAACAGCAACAAAAACAACAAAAATAACAACAAACAACAAAAACAAAAAAAAAATAACAACAACAACAACAACAACAAAAAAAAACAACAAACAAACAACAACAGCAACAAAAATAAGAACAACAACAACAACAAAAACAACAAAAACAACAACAACAAACAGCAAAAAAAACAACAAAATAATAACAACAAACAAACAAAAACAAACAAAAATAACAACAAAAACAAAAAACAAAACAACAACAAAAATAACAACAACAACAACAACAACAACAACAACAACAGCAACATCAATCACCACCACCACACACCACAGCGCTGAGAAACATATCCATCTCAAATTCCACAAACAAAAACAATAGCTGGCAAACCGACGACGGCGTTCATTGCCAGATGCTCAAATAACACAACATAATTTTCACCATTTTTCACTTTCATCGCTGCCTAAAATTTATTGGTTCAGCAATTTAATGATAATGAGAACAATTAGCTAATTATTGGTGCAATAGATAATTAAGTGAATACGGCATATATATCATAGAGCAGCCAGCGAGATTTTAAGTAATTAAATTTCGCGCCTGAATTCTCTGAAAATTTGGCGTTTGTATCTCTCTCTCATCTAAAAACGTAAACAAGACTTTATATTTATGTTCGTAAATTATTGAGGTATTGTATATAAGTATTTTTCTATTGTTATTGTTAGTTAAGGATGTGAGTGTCGCCTGAATAGCTGTAGGAATGGACGGAGAATGGACGGAATGGTTGAGAATGGACGGGAATGGGTGGAATTGACGGAAATGGGTGAAATGGGCGGAAATGGACTGGAATGGAGGGAATGGGTGGAAATGGGTGAAATGGTGAATGGGTGGAATGGGTCCATTCGATGCAAAAACTAAATCTCACGGATTATATGACAGAAGAAGACAGACTGATGATAGGAAGATAGATGATAGATAGATAGATA
The DNA here is from genome assembly GCF_018991925.1 of Homarus americanus. Taxonomy (NCBI): domain Eukaryota; kingdom Metazoa; phylum Arthropoda; class Malacostraca; order Decapoda; family Nephropidae; genus Homarus; species Homarus americanus. Next base: position 93,361 of record NW_024727195.1, read on the forward strand.
GATAGACAGACAGATAGATAGATAGATCGATAGATAGATAGATAGATAGACCATTTTATACCACCAAAACACAGACTTTTTAAACCCTTTTAAATAGTCAACCACTTAAGTGTTTGGTGACGGTACGGCTATATGGTACTGATGGTACTATATGGTACTGATGGTACTATGTACTGATGGTACTAAATATGGTACTGATGGTACTATATGGTACTGATGGTACTATATGGTACTGATGGTACTATATGGTACTGATGGTACTATATGGTACTATAGGTACTGATGGACTATATGGTACTGATGGTACTATATGTTTGATGGTACTATATGGTACAGGATGGTATTATATGAATGGGCCACATAAATGGTACTTCTCATGCTACCAACAATTACTAGTACTTGTGAATTGGGGCGTGAAATATGATAAAATTGGTGTTGAAATTGGGAAATGAAATATACATGAATAAAACAAAATGTATAAAATAGCTTTGTGTTGAAGGATATGTATATTTATTCATCTACATGAGAGTTGGGTTTGATCGACCCAGGAAGAACGAATGAATATATTGATCATGATTTATCTGATCATTTTTTTTTTTCGGGTCGTGATTAGAGGCGTCATAGCGTTCATTCATTCATTTGTTATTCATGGTGGTTCAAGATTCACTGAGGTAGAATATCAAACGAAGAGATAAATAAACAAAACACAAATTATCATATTTAATTTGCATATCAACATTGCTAACTTTTTTGTCTTGGTTACATAAATTATATAAATATATTTATATATATATATATATAAATATTATTAATATTATTATTATATTATATTTAGTAGTAGTAGTAGTAGTAGTAGTCTCACTGACCAACATAATAGCCCAGAATGCAACAGGGAAGGTGGATACCAGCGAAGTAAATAAGATTCGTAGTTCCAGTACGACAGATCGACAGCACTGCCAAATGAAAGTTGCAGCAACTATTGCTGCATGTTCAGAATTGAAAAAAAAGTAGCTATAGCGCAGGAGGTGGCGCCTCGAACTGGTTAACTACGTTACACGATAAGGGCAATGGTTTCAGTCTTAATAAAACAAGAATTTACAGATGCCATTGCTCTAAGGTACGGTTGGCCAGTAGAAGGTTTGCTCTCCCAATGCGTGAGTGGCTCTTCCTATGATGGTGATCACGCCATGGTCTGCAAGAAGGAGCCTATATGCATGAGGCATGACGAGGTAAGGGATCTCAGCAAATATGTTAGGAAATCTGCCGGGACGTCATGGTAGAACCGACCCTTCCATTGATGGTGAGACTTCCAACACAGGACTTCAAACACATCTAACGAAGTCGGGTGACGTCAGTGTCGAGGACTGGACGGACAAAGGAGCCTTCTTCGACATCAGGATTGATCCCATGGCCGCATGTCACCGTAACCCAGCTCGATGCTGCACATAGGAGGAAGAGAACGACAAGAGAAGGGCATATGGGAGAGAATTCAAAACGTTGATCAAGGCAGCCACCTTCAGTGTTCACAACCTCCGTGGGATGTGGCCCAAGTCCAAGATGTTTCTGCGACTCGCGGAGCTGATCTCCGGAAACCAGAGCAGCAGCCCGAAGCTGCGTTACAGCCTGGATGAGATGTCGACTGTCCTTCTCCCCCGGTCGGCTTTGCTCTGCCTCAGGGAACGAGAGCCTTCTACCCCGACAACTGCGCCAAGCGCTGATATGACCAGAAAGAAACAGTGAATGCCGCATAGATCTGCGGCTCAACTAATTTAACACAGATAGGATAGCTTATGTAATAGGATATTTACAATAAGGTAAATAAATGGTGGCGAAGGTGTGGTTATTGGGAGAGGCTGGAGGCCACGTTTAAAAAAAAAGAAAAGTAGTAGTAGTAGTAGTAGTATTAGTAATAATAGTAGTAGGAGTAGTAGTAGTAGTAGTTCTGTAACAAAACCCCAGCAGAATACCACGTTAACACACTCAATACTCTATGCTCAGGTAAATTTCACCTGTAAAAGGTGGTGAATTATACACTACCTGTAACGAGCTGAGAGAAGAGAGAGAGAGAGAGAGAGAGAGAGAGAGAAACGGCCGGGATTCTCAAAAGAATTTACGTTGAAATATTACTTTTTAATTAGTGATGTAAAGGAATTGGATTTCAATTGAAGGTAACAGGGTGTGGGAGGTGTGTGGGGGTGTGTGGGCACAGGTGTGTGGGGGGTACAGGTGTGTGTGTACAGGTGTGTGTGTGGGGGGTGTGTTCAGGTGTGTGTGAGCAAATGTGTGGGGTACAGGTGTGTGGGTACAAATGTGTGGGCACAGGTGTGAGGTGTGGGTACAGGTGTGTGAGGGGTACAGGTGTGTGAGGAAACAGGTGGGGGGTACAGGTGTGGGGTACAGGTGGGGGCAGGTGTGTGGGGGGGTACAGGTGAGGGCACAGGTGTGTGTGGGCACAGGTGTGGGGGCACAGGTGTGGGGGTACAGGTGTGTGGGGGCACAGGTGTGGGGGCACAGGTGTGGGGCACAGGTGTGGGGTACAGGTGTGTGAGGGCAGGTGTGTGGGGTACAGGTGTGGGGGCACAGGTGTGGGGTACAGGTGTGTGGGGGACAGGTGTGTGGGTACAGGTGTGTGGGTACATGTGTGTGGGGGTGTGTGGGCACAGGTGTGGGGGCACAGGTGTGTGTGTGGGGTACAGGTGTGTGTGGGGTACAGGTGTGTGGAGACAGTGTGGGGGGTACAGGTGTGTGTGGGTACAGGTGTGTGGGGGGGCAGGTGTGTGTGGGGTACAGGTGTGTGGGGGGGTCCAGGTGTGTGAGTACAGGTGGGGGTACAGGTGGGTACAGGTGTGTGGGGGCAGGTGTGTGGGAGCTCTGTGTGTGGAAGTGGAGGAGAAATGAAGGACAAAACCAAAACTCCTCAGCAGGTGCAATTACCGTAATGGCGGGAAGCAAGACAGAGAACTTACCTGTGTCCTCACGCCGACTAAGGAACTTATAAAAGAAGATAGATAGATAGATAGATGATAGATAGATAGCAGATAGATAGATAGATAGACAAAATTAGACTTGTGTACCTTTAGAGAGATTATTATCTGAGTCGTAACTTGAAAGTTTGGTTAAAGAGGTTAGGTTAAAGGAGAGCGGTGTTAAGCTTAAGTGAGCCGGAAGCAAATAAGTTGGCGAGCCGGTTAATTAAGTGGAGCCAAGGTTAGGTAAGCAAAGAAGTTAGGTTAAGCGAGCTGAAAAGTTTAGGTTGCTATCCGGTTAGGTACGTTTCACATCTCCAGCCGGGAAGAATATCATTAAAGAAACTTTTAATAAGCTGAAGGTAGAGTCTCGGCGGGGAGATAATAAGCGCCAAGTATCTCTCAGAAATTTTGGCGCCTGTCACTTACTCATGACTTGAAAGAGAGAGAGGAGAGAGAGATAGTGAGAAAGATAGTGTGGAGAGAGTGTGTGATATAGAGGAGATAGAGGAGGTGTGAGAGTGAGGCAGAGTGAGAGAATAGAGTAGGTGTGTGAGATAAATGAGAGATAGTGAAAGAGAGTGAGAGATAGTGAAAAAGATTGTGTGAGAGAGTGTGTGATATAGAGTGAGATATAGAGGTGTGTGAGAGTGAGTATAGAGGAGAGATAGAGTAGTGTGTGTGTGTGTGTGTGTGTGTGTGTGTGTGTGTGTGTGTGTGTGTGTGTGTGTGTCATCATTAATACACGTACATACACACACATACGTACATGCAGCCAAAATGGAATTTCTTCTAAATAAATGATTATGATATATCAGGGTGAACTAGTTTCAGCAGCCCATGTCCAGAAGAGAGAGAGAGAGAGAGAGAGAGAGAGAGAGGGTAATATCATATTTTAACATCATCAAACCCAACCTAACCTAACCAAACTAACCAATCCCAACCAAACAATCAACCTACCCACCTACAACCTACCAAATCCAATCAACCCAAACAAACAACTCAACCACCAACCCAACTAACTCAATCAAACCAAACCTAACTCAAACAAACCAATCAACTCAACCAACTCAACTCAACCAAATCATAACCTAACCCAACCAAACCACACTAACTCAACCAACCCAACCCAACCCAACCCAAACCAATCAACCAATCAACCCAACCACCAACCAACCAAACCCACCCACCCAATCAACCAAACCAATCACCCACCCAATCACCCAACCAAACCAACCACCACCAAAAACCAACAACCACCACCCAACAAACCAACCACTCACTCACCAACCAACTACCCACCCAACCACCAAACCAACCAAACTTAACCACCACCTACCCCAACCTAACCTAACCCAACCAAACCTAACCTAACCAACCCACCTAACCAAACCAACTCAACCTAACCCAACCCAAACCAATCAATCAACTAACCCAACCAACCTAACTCAATCAAACCAACCAATCAACCTAACCTAACCAACCCAACTCAACCAACCACCAACCAACTAACTCAACCAAACCACCCAACTCAACCAACCAAACCAACCACCAACCACCAACCTAACCACCAACCACCACCACCACCTAACCTAACCTAACACCACCCAACCACCCACCCCAACCACCTAACCAAACCTAACCCACCTAACCAACCACCACCTAAACCAATCACCCTCACCACCCTACCTCTACCCTAACCAAACCCAACCAACCAACCAACCAAACCCAACTTAACCCAACCAAACCAACTAACCCAACCAACCAACCCAACCAACCACCTAACCCAACTCAACCCAACTCAACCAAACCAACCCAACTCAACCTAACCCAACCAACCAACCACCAACACCAACCAACCCAACCAAACCACCAATCAACCCAAACCACCACCAACCCAACCACCCAACCCACCCAACCAAACCTCACCCAACCAAACCACCACCAACCAATCAACCACCTCACAACTCAACCTACCTCACCTCAACCAAACCTAATTTCACCATCAACCCACTAACCTACCTCAAACCTAACCTACCTACCTACCCCAATAACATGCCACAAACTAATCGTCAAATGTAGAGAATTTATTCTTGCACATTACCTTTTCAAAAAATAATTTATTCGATTTCTATTCAATACCGGACTAAAATATACGGAATAGTTCGGTTAAAATATATATATATTGTCCGGGTTGCATTGGTCAATCTGCCATATTGCTGATTTATTTTAATTTTTTTATAGAAGACTTTTGTTTTTATTGTGTTTTGTTAAGAGGTTTTTATTACGGGAGTTCAGAGGCGATATGTGAGTGTGTATTTGTTTACACACACACACACAAACACACACACACACACACACACACACACACACACACAAACACACACACACACAAACACACACACACACACAAACACACACACACACACACACACACACACACACACACACACACACACACACACACACACACACACACACACACACACACACAAACACACACACACACACAAACACACACACACACACACACACACACACACACAAACACACACACACACACACACACACAAACACACACACACACACACAAACACACACACACACACACACACACACACACACACACACACAACACACACACACACACACACACACACACACACACACAAACACACACACACACACACACACACACACACACACACACACACACACACAAACACACACACACACACACACACACACACACACACACACACACACACACACACACACACACATTCTGTCTATACATTATAATAAATCGGATATATTTCATATAAACCCTAACCTAACATATACTTAACCTAACCTAACCTAACGTCATTAACTGAAAACAAATCATCACCTACCTTAACAAAGTTGCAATTAACAGCAAAAATTAATTAACCATTCCTATATTTTCTTAATTGACCTTATAGAAACCCAATAATTAATAAAACAAAAAAAAACACTCATTAAATAATAATTAAATTCCTCGGCACTAATTACACACAACGCGCCTCATTATTGGTGACCTCATTGATGCCCATGTTTTATCTTAACTACCTGAGGACCCATCAACAGGTAGGTCATTAACGATCCATCTACTAATGAGGGGCAATTAGTCACAGGACATTAATTAATCTCACCTGACGCGGCAAAGCAAGTGGAGTCTCTGATGGATTGTAGCCACAGGCAAGTAATGTGTGTGTGTGTGTGTGTGTGTGCGTGTGTGTGTGTGCGTGTGTGTGTGCGCGTGTGTGTGTGTGTGTGTGTGTGTGTGTGTGTGTGTGTGTGTGTGTGTGTGTGTGTGTGTGTGTGTGTGTGTGTGTGTGTGGGGGGGTTGTGGATGGTGATGAAATGAGAGAGAGAGAGAGTAAACAGAACCAAACTCGGGAGAAATAAATGCATTGGGAGAGAGAAAGGAAGGTGAGGGGGAAGGAAAATGAAGGAAGGAAGAAAAGAAAGAAAGAAAAGAAAGAAAGAAAGAAAGAAAGAAAAGAAAGAAAAGAAAAGAAAAGAAAAGAAAAGAAAGAAAGAAAGAAAGAAAAGGTGGATAAAAGAAAGGAGCCTGGATGACGTGAAGGTAGTCAAATAAAGAAAGGAAATAAGATGAACAGTGAGAGGGAAAACGGAGGAGAGATAAATGAAGAAGGAGGAGGAGGAGGAGGAGGGAGGAGGAGGAGGTAAAGGTGGGAAGGAGTAGGAAGGTTAGAAGAAGAGTGGAAGAGAGAGGAGAGAGAGGAGGAGATGAGAGGTGAGGGAGGAGGAGGAGAGAGGAGGGAGGGAGAGGGGAGGAGAGGAGGGAGGAAGGAGGAGAGGAGATGAGGGGTGGGGAGAGGAGAGGGAGGAGAGGGAGAGGGAAGGTGGAGGAGAGGAGGGAGGGAGGAGAGGTGAGGGAGAGGAGAGAGGAGGAGGAGGGTGAGGGAGAGGAGAGGAGGGTGAGGAGGAGGAGGAGGGTGAGGAGAGGGTGGGGAGAGAGGAGAGGGTGAGGGAGAGGGGAGAGGGGTGGGGAGAGAGAAAGAGGAGGGGTGAGGGAGGGTGAGGAGAGGTGAGGGAGAGGGGTGAGAAAGGGGATTGTTTGTATTAGATTACAAGTGTGTTTGTCTGTCAAAGTGAGTGGTGAGAGGAAGATGGGAGAGGGAAGTGAGGAGGAGGAAGAGAGGGGGGTGAAGTGAGAGTGCAGGAAGAGGAGAGAGAAGAGAGAATAAGAGAGTTAGACAGAGTGAGCGAGGAGAAGTAAAAGAGTGAGAGAAAGAGAGAGAGTGAGAGAACTGAGGATGGAGTGAGAGAAGTGAGAGAAGTGAGAGAGACTGAGATGGGTGAGAGAAGTGAGAGAACAGAGATGGTGGGAAGAGTAGAGAGAACAGAGAGATGGTGAGAGAAGTGAGAGAAAGTGAGGATGAGTGAGGAGGTGGGGAAACTGGAGATTGAGAGATGGTGAGGAGAGTGAGAGAGTGAGAAGTGAGGAGAGTGGGGAGAACTGAGGAGAACTAGAAGTAGTGAGGAGAGACTGGAGAGACTGAGGATGGTGGAGAAGTGGAGAGGGTGAGAGGAGACTGAGGATGAGGTGGGGAGGACACAGGGGGAGACTGAGGGGATGAGTGAGGAGAGTGAGAGATGAGTGAGAGAAATGAGAGAAGTGAGAGAAGTGAGAGAAGTGAGAGAAGTGAGAGATAATCCACACTCAGGGAACCTCCAGATGGTCTGAACTAAGCTTGTTCACATTGGTGACGTCACAGTTACGTCAGCAATAGTTAATGACTGTATCTTCCAGTCAGTTCCATACAGTTTAGAAAGTTGTATCAAGAACAGAGCGTTGAACTAATCCATGCCAGTCTATTTACAGTTACATTCCACTCAGTTAAAATACTAGTTACAACAATGAGGGAAATTATGTATCCAAAATTAGACTGGTATGATATATCCAGTTTCTTCACAGTTAATACCACTCAGATCAATACAATCTGAAAAGGTCAAGTATCACGAATAGACTGTTAATACGTCATCCAGTCTGTTTGTGTTTTATTATGTTGATTTTCATTCCAGCTAATGCCAGTCAGGACGGACAGACAGACAGACAGACAGACAGACAGACAGACAGACAGACAGACAGACGGACAGACAGACAGACCCCGGGTTCCTCTTGTTATTCACTACCAATCAAAATCGAATCAATTCAACAAAGCTTATGATTGGGCACCTCACTGAGTCGTACAAATTGCTGCCAGTTAGTTTGAAAGGTTGTTTTCTAAATGGCTGTAGGTCTAATGGGCACCAGTTCTAATGGGTCGTAGTATTAATGGGTCGTACTTCTGATAGGTCGTAGTTCTAATGGGTCGTACTTCTGATGGGTCGTACTTCTGATGGGGCGTAGTTCTAATGGGCCCCAGTTTTAATAGGTCTTGGTTCTAATGGGCCCCAGTTTTAATAGGTCTTTGTTCTAATGGGCCCCAGTTTTAATAGGTCTTGGTTCTAATGGGCCCCAGTTTTAATAGGTCTTGGTTCTAATGGGCCCAGTTTTAATAAGTCTTGGTTCTAATGGGCCCCAGTTTTAATAGGTCTTGGTTCTAATAGGCCCCAGTTTTAAGCCAGAGTCTTGGTTCTAATAGACTACAGTTTTAATGGGTCTTGGTTCCTAATGGGCCCCAGTTTAATAGGTCTTGGTTCTAGCTAGGCCCCCAGTTTTAATAGGTCTTGGTTCTAATGGGCCCTTGGTTCTAAATGGGCCCCAGTTTCCAGCAGGTCTTCGGTTCTAATGGGCCCCAGTTTTAATAGGTCTTGGTTCTAATGGGCCCCAGTTTTAATAGGTCTTGGTTCTAATGGGCCCCAGTTTTAATAGGTCTTGGTTCTAATGGGCCCTAGTTTTAATGGGTTCTAGTTCTAACGAGACCCAGTTCTAACGAGCCTCGGTGGTGAATTTAACTGATCCTTACAAATTATAGAAACAACAATAACAACAACTTATATATACAAACTAAACAGGTGATTATATCAGTACCATACAAACCCACTACTAATTATACACCCTGCAGTCGACCCCCACCACATATCTCTAATAAATAATAGACCTATAACACATAAATTATACCACCTTCTAAAATAATTATACAAATCAACTTAAAATCAATTATAGATCGTCTTTAAACACACACAGATACTATATCCAAATCCCCCCACATGTGTATAAAACTCAGCCTCTCTATCTCACAATATATACAAAAGTCCCGTCATTGCAACATCACGCTGCAACAACTACCTTACCACCGGATGAATGCAACTAACAAGACCTCCTTTGCAACATGCAGAGGGGGAGGTGGAGGGGTGGGGGGGGGAATGGATGTTAAACTTGCAGTCTCCAACGATGCATTGTATATACCTGGCGTGCTTTACCTGTTATTAATTAAAGGGGTAGTTGCTGACAGTGTTATTATTCTCTCAACAAGGGGGTAGTGGGGGTATTTAGCGTCCAGGGGTGGTTTGTTTGTTAGTCTCTGTTGTGTATAGGTTGTATGTTTATGTTTTTGATGATAATAATAATAATAATAATAATAATAATAATAATAATAATAATAATAATAATAATAATAATAATAATAATAATAATAATAACAATAATAATAATAATAATGTCTAACACCATACATATAATTATGTTACGAAATTTATTATTATTATTTTGTTATTATTATTATTATTATTATTATTATTATTGTTATTATTATTATTATTATTATTATTATTATTATTATTATTGTTATACCCATTAGAGAATATCGCATCTATATATCCCTCTGCCTCTGTGCCTGTCTAATGGTCTGTCTGTCTGCATACACTTTACTTAATAGTTGGATGGTCTCTCTCTCTCTCAATCCTCCCATTATTCCCCATCTCCCTCCCTGCCTCTCCCACCTCCCATTCCTTGATCACGTCCTCTCTCTTATTCCTCCCATTTCTCCCTCCCTCTCCCTCATTCTCCCTCACTGTGCTTGGATCATCCCCCTGAGCTCCCTGTGACAAGGCAAATCCTAAGCGTTATACCGTCCTCTGCAAGTTATTGTGTGTGTGTGTGTGTGTGTGTGTGTGTGTGTGTGTGTGTGTGTGTGTGTGTGTGTGTGTGTGTGTGTGTGTGTGTGTGTGTGTGTGTATGTGTGTGTGTGTGTGTGTGTGTGTATGTATGTATGTGTGTGTGTGTGTGTGTGTGTGTGTGTATGTATGTATATGTATGTATGTGTGTGTGTGTGTGTGTGTGTGTGTGTGTGTGTGTGTGTGTGTGTGTGTGTGTGTGTGTGTGTGTGTATGTATGTATGTATGTGTGTGTGTGTGTGTGTGTGTGTGTGTGTGTGTGTGTGTGTGTGTGTAATAATAATAAAAATAAACGATATTCTTACAAATAATAATAATAATAATAACAACAACAATAATAATAACAATAACAAGAGCATCAACCATAACAATAACAGTCATAACACTTCACAGAACACAACAAATAACAATAACAACCCGCCATGACAAACGAACATACAACAGCTGGTGAAAAATGACTCACGGTTAAGCTGAAAATGAATACAAACTTTACCTGAATTTATTGCAATTAGGTTAATGGCCAGGTAGAATTATTTTTGTTTAACAGGTAAAATCCAGGTGTGATTTTAATTATTTTAATCTACATATTATGTCATACAGGTAAGCTATCTTTCTCAAGTGTTCTTTAGTGGATTCATTACGTTTGTCTGTTTCTCTGTCTGTCTGAGTGATGGCTCCCCCCACCCCTACCCTAGAGAGATTCTTAGAGGAATTGACATTCAGAGGGAGGTGAGATGGGGGGAGGGGGCTGGGGGGGGGGAAGGGGGGTATAAAATCACGTCATACGCCCGCCAACACAACTTACGGTACTGCCTAGTCATACTGCCCAAACTATCGTACTGTTGATCTAAACGAAACAGAAAATCAAAATAATTCTTCTCTTGGTATTTAAAACTCGTTCCCAAGAAGTTTATGATAATTTGCCTCATACATTACATACATACATTCATTCTCACATTCATTCTCTCAGATTTATTCATTTTCTCAGATTTATTCATTTTCTCAGATTTATTCATACTATTATTCACAATTATATAAAGATTTTCACCTTTATTTACTCGGTTTTGTCCCCCGGAGTTTCGGTCTTTAAATTATCACAGCTATTGATAGATAGATACATACATACATACATACATACATACATACATACATACATACATACATACATACATACATGCATACAGACAGACAGACGTACAGACAGTCAAACAGATAGACAGACAGACATACAGACAGACAGACAGACAGACAGACAGACAGATACCTACCTACCTACCTACAGTTCGGGCAGGTAAAGGTACACATCCCTCCACTGTTTCTGACTGATCGTTGTTAAGAGTTGGCCGCACAACAAACCCCAAAAGTTTCCCTTATCATTTTACAGCTTCCGGGCGAGTGCGTGAGTCGGGAAGATTAATGTCTTGAATCTTAAGGTACGCACGCTGCAAACACCATCAACCACTACTACCACAGCAACTAGTAGTAACCACCAGTCAACCAGCTACCAACTACCACCACCAGCAGCAACCAGGAACCAGCCACAACTAGCTAGCCATCAGCAACCAGCCAACCATCAACCAACCACCACCCAACCAAGCACCAACCACCACCAACTACCATCCAAGCACCAACCACCACCAACCACCACCCAAGCACCAACCACCACAAACCACCACACCTACACCAACAACCACCAACCACCACAACCACCAACCACCATACAAAACCACCACCCAAGCACCAACAACCACCAACCACCACAAACCACCAACCACCACAAACCACCACCCAAGCACCAACCACCACAAACTACCACCCAAGCACCAACCACACCACAAACTACCACCCAACCACCACAAAAACCACCAACCACCACCTTCCTAACCACCACCTAAGCACCAACAACCACCAACCACCACAAACCACCAACCACCACCAGCCAAACCACCACCCAAGCACCAACCACTACAACTACCACCCAAGCACCAACCACTACAAACTACCACCCAACCACCACCCAACCACCAACCACCACAAAACACCACCCAAGCAATTCAACCACCACCAACCACCAATTCAACCACCAACCACCACAAACCACTCACCTACACCAACCACCACAAACCACCACCCAACCACCAACCACCACAAACCACCACCCAACCACTCAACCACCATCAACTACCACCCCAAGCACCAAACCACCACAAACCACCAACCAAGCACCAACCACCACAACTACCACCCAAGCACCAACCACCACAAACCACCACCCAAGCACCAACCACCACCAACCACCACCCAACCACCAACCACCACAAACTACCACCCAAGCACCAACCACCACCAACCACCACCTAAGCACCAACCACCACCAACCACCACCCAAGCACCAACCACCACAAACCACCACCCAAGCACCAACCACCACCAACCACCACCCAACCACCAACCACCACAAACTACCACCCAAGCACCAACCACCACCAACCACCACCCAAGAATTCAACCACCACAAACCACCACCCAAGCACCAACCACAACCAACCACCAGAAAGATTGTATTCCACCTTCCTATTTATTTCCTGCCTACCGTTCCACCCGTGTTCCTTGCCTCTCCCGGAACTACCCTCCAGCTATCATGTCTCAGTGGTTAAAAAAAATGTTACTTGAATTTTATATATTTTGGGCGTTCTTTCTTGTACATGTATGCTAAAGGCGTTTTATAACCCGTATTGTTTTTGTTGTTGTTGTTGTTGGTGCTCATTGTTGTTTTTGTTAATGTTGTTCTCGTTTTTGTTCTTGTTATTATCTTTTTTTATGTGTGTGTTTGTTTCTCTGGTTCAATTGTTCATCCTCCTTCCCTCGCCCCTAGGCATTAGTCAAGCATTTTAGAAAAACAAATTAATCTTTTTAAAAACATTCTTCTCATTTTAAAGCTTTTCTGAATGTATTTTTTTTGGGGGGTGGAGGAAGTCGGGTGGGGTGGGGGTGGGGTGGTGTAGGATGGAGGGGTGGGGTGGGTGGGGTCGGGTGGGGTGGGGGTGGTGGTGTCGGGTGGGGTGGGGTGGGGTGGGGTGGGAGGTAGAGGGAGGATAAGAGTGTTCGTTCGTTTCTCTCTCGCTAGTTCAGTCGGTGTTCGTTTTCGCCTGCCGCCTCCACTAACTGAGAGAGATGATTCCCTCGATGTATTTTCAAGACACTCTGTTTCATCCGTCTTTCTCGCTCTATTTTACACACACCTTACACTTGGACACTCTTAATTTATCTTACACAATTCTTTACACAGACTCTATTTAATTCTTTACACAGACTCTATTTAATTCTTTACACAGACTATATTTAATTCTTTACACAGACTCTATTTAATTCTTTACACAGACTCTTATTTAATTCTTTACACAGACTCTTATTTAATTCTTTACACAGACTCTATTTAATTCTTTACACAGACTCTAATTCCTTACAGTGACGATTTAATTATTCAGACACTATTTAATTCTTGACAGAGGCCAGAGCGAATTTTTTTTAAATATTTAATCTCTGTTTTTACTTATTGTTGTTATTTCTGGTGTTGTTTTTGTTGTCGTTTTTGTTCTTGTCGTTTTTGTTGTTTGTTATTTTTATTTGTTTGGTTGTTGTTGTGTTGTTGTTCACTTGTCGTCCACTCGGCAACTCGGATTAGTCCACCATGGGTTTTCATTCCCAGTGCCAGAGTCGTGCCTTATCTAGCAATGTTAATACGACTAGGAAAAAAAATATATATATATATACTGTAATTATGTTTGGATTATAAATGAACAATAGAGTTAATATTATCATGACAAAAAGGATTTATTGTTTATTTTATTTTATTTGTATTTAAAGCCGTAATGGGTGGCTTTGACAATGACCTATTTTCTTTGTAAGTTGGAATTTTTATTTTTATTTTTTTTAATTATAGTCAGACGTGATTCTTTTTACCTGGAGGTGTACACTCACGCGCGCGCTTACATACAGACACAGATACACAGATGTACATACATATATTTTTCTTCCTCACACACACACACACACACACACACACACACACACACATTCTCTCTTCTTCCTCCACATATCCTCCCATATATACTCACCCTTCCCCCTTACTCTCCCTCTCACACACACGCCCTCTCACACACACACTAGCAATACGTAACTTC
>NW_024727196.1:0-11208 GCF_018991925.1 Homarus americanus
AGTGCCATGACCCGGGGTGTGACGGCCAGGCACCCTTTCAGCTCCATGACCCGGTATGTGAGGGCCGTGCACCCCTTTAGTAACATGACCCGGGGTGTGATGTCCGGGCAACCCTTCAGCTCCATGACCCGGTATGTGAGGGCCGGGCACCCCTCTAGCATCATGGCCCGGGGTGTGAGGGTCGGGCACCCCTTCAGTGTAATGAATCGGGGTGTAGGGCCGGACACCACTTTAGGTACATGACCAAGGGTGTGAGAGCGGGACAAACCTTCAGTGCCATGGCCACGGGTGTGAGGGCCGGGCACCTCATCAGTGCCATGACCCGGGGTGTGAGGGCCGGGCACCACTTCAGTGACATGACCCGGAGTGTGAGGGCCTGGCACACCTTTAGTGATATGACCCAGGGTGTGAGGGTCGGGCACCCTTTCAGCACCATGACCCGGGGTGTGAGTGAGGGCCGGGCACCCCTTCAGCACCATGACCCGGTGTGTGAGGGCCGGGCACCCCTTCAGTTCCATGAACCGGGGTGTGAAGGCCGGGCACCCCTTCAGTGCCATGAACCGGGGTGTGAGGGCCGGGCACTCTTTCAGTGCAATGAAACGAGGTGTGAAGGCCGGGCACCCCTCCAGCACCATGACCCGGGGTATGAGGGCCGGGCACCCCTTCAGTTCTATGACCCATGGTGTAAGGGCCGGGCACCCTTTCATTGACATGACCCGGGGTGTGAGGGCCGGGCTCGATTTTAGTTCCATGAATCGGGGTTTGAGGGCCGGGCATCCCTCGAGCACCATTACCCGGGATATGAGGGCCGGGCACCCCTTCAGTGCTATGACCCGGGGTGTGAGGGCCAGGAACCCCTTCAGTGACATGACCCGGGGCGTCAGGGCCCGGCACCCCTTCAGTGCCATTAAACGGGGTGTGAGGGGAAGGCACCCCTTCAGCACCATGATCCGGGGTGTGAGGGCCGGGCTCGATTTTAGTTCCATGAATCGGGGTGTGAGGGCCGGGCATCCCTCGAGCACCATTACCCGGGATATGAGGGCCGGGCACCCCTTCAGTGCTATGACCCCGGGTGTGAGGGCCGGACACCCTTTCAGTGAACTGACCCGGGGTGTGTGGGCCGGGGACCCCTTCAATGCCATGAATCGGGGTGTGAAAGCCGGGCACCCCTTCAGCATCATGACCCTGGGTGTGAGCGCCAGGCACCCCTTCAGTGCCATGACCAGGGGGGTGAGGGCCGGGCAACCCTTCAGTGACATGACCTGGGGTGTGAGGGCCGGGCACCCCTTCAGTGACATGACCCGGGGTGTGTGGGCCGGGCACCCATCCAGCACCATGACCCGGGGTGTGAGGGCCGGGAACCCTTTCAGTGCCATGACCCGGGGTGTGAGGCCCGGTCACTCCTTCAGTGCCATGACCCGGGGGCTGAAGGCTGGGCACCCCTTCAGCCCCATGACCCGGGGGGTGAGGGCCGGGCACTCGTTTAGCTCTATGACCAGGGGTGTGAGGGCCCGGCATACCTTCAGTGCCATGGCCAGGGGTGTGAGGGCCGGGCACCTCTTCAGTGACATGACCCGGGGCTTTAGGGCCTGGCACCCCTTCAGTGCCATCAGCCGGGGTGTGAGGGTCTGGCATCCCTTTAGTGCCATGGAACGGGGTGTGAGGCCCGGGCACCCCGACAGAGCTATGAACTGGGGTGTGACGGCCGGGCACCTATTCATTGCCATGACCCGGGGTGTGAGGGCCGGGCACCCTTTCAGTGCCATAAACCTGGTTGTGAGGGACGGGCACCCCTTAAGTACCATGAAACGGGGTGTGAGTGCCGAGCACCCATACAGTGCTTTGAAAAAGGGTGTGTGTGCCGGGCACCCCTTCACATGACCTGGGGTGTCAGGGCCGGGCACCCCTCCTGCACCATGACCGGCGGTGTGAGCGCCGGGTACCCCATAAGTGACATGAACCAGGGTGTTAGGGCCGGGTACCCCTTCAGTGCCATGAAACGGGGTGTGAGTGCCGGGCACCCCTTTAGTGCCATGAAACGGGGTGTGAGGGCCGGGCACCCCTACAGAGCTATGAACCGGAGTGTAAGGGCCGGGCACCCCTTCACATGACACGGGGTGTGAGGGCCTGGCACCTTTTCAGTGCCATGACCCGGGGTATGAGGGCCGGGCTCGATTTCAGTGCCATGAATCGGGATGTAATGGCCGGGCACCCCTCCAGCACCATGACCCGGGGTATGAGGGCCGGGCACCCCATCAGCACCATGACCCGGGGTGTGAGGACCGTGCAGCCCTTCAGTACCATGACCCGGGGTGTGAGGGCTAGGCACCCCTTTAGTGCCATGATCCGGAGTGTGACAGCTGGGGACCCCTTCAGTGACATGACACGGGGTATGAGGGCGGGGAACCCTTTCAGTGACATGACCCTGGGTGTGAGAGCCGGGCACCCCTCCAGCACCATGACCCGGGAATTGAGGGCCGGGAACCCCATCAGCACCATGACCCGGGGTGTGCTGGCCGGGAACCGCTTCAACCCCATGAACCGGGGTGTGAGGGCCGGGCACCCCTTTAGTGACATGACCAGGGGTGTGAGGGCCGGGCACCCTTCCGACACCATGACCCGGGGTTTGAGGGCCGGGCACCCTTTCAGTGCCATGAATCGGGGTGTGAAAGCCAGGCACCCCTTCAGCACCATGATCCGGGGTGTGAGGGACAGGCACCCCTTCAGTTCCATGACCCAGGGGTGTGAGGCAGGAACCCCCTTCAGTGACATGACCTGGGGGTGTGAGGGCCAGGCACGCTTCAGTGACATAACCCGGGGGTGTGAGGGCAGGGAACGCCTCAACCCCATGACCCCGTGGTGTGAGCCGGAGCTGCCCAGTCCTGGCCAGGTGTGAGGCCGTTCACTTGCTCAGTTCCATGACCCAGGGTGTGAGGCCGGGGCACTTGCTCAGTGTCATAGACAGGGTGTGATGGACAGGCACCCCTTTCAGTGCCATGAGAGCAGGGTGTGAGGGCGGAGCCTCTACAGTGCTGCAGACCGGGGTGTGAGGGCCAGGCACCCCTTCACATGAGCCCCGTTGTGTGAGTCAGGGACCCCTTCAGTGAAATGAATCAGGTGTAAGACCCGAGCACCCCTTCAGCACCATGACCCAAGTGTTAGGGCCGGGTCGATTTCAGTGCCAGATCAGTGCTTGAGGGCCAGGCACCCCATCAACACCACCATGACCCGGGGTGTGATGGCCGGGAACCGCTTCAACCCCATGACCCGGGGTGTGAGGGCTGGACACCCCTCAGCCACCATGACCCGGGGTGTGAGGGCCGGGCACCCTTTCAGTGACATGAATCTGGGTGTGAAAGCCGGGCACCGCTTCAGCACCATGCCCCGGGGTGTGAGGGACGGGCATCCCTTTAGTGACATAACCCGGGGTGTGAGGGCCAGGCATCCTTTCAGTGCCATGAATCGGGGTGTGAAAGCTGGGCACCCATTCAGCACCATGACCCGGGGTGTGAGGGCCAGGCACCCCTTTAGTGCCATGACCTGGGGTGTGAGGGCCGGGCACCCCTTCAGTGACATGAGCTGGGGTGTGAGGGCCGGGCACCCCTTCACTGACATGAACCGGGGTGTGAGGGCCGGGCACCCCTCCAGCACCATGACCCGGGGTGTGAGGGCCGGGAACCGCTTCAACCCCATGACCCGTGGTGTGAGGGCCGGGCACCCCTTCAGTGCCATGACCCGGGGTGTTAGGGCCGGGCACCCCTTCAGTGTCATGAACCGGAGTGTGAGGGCCGGGCACCCTTTCAGTGCCATGAAACGGGGTGTGAGGGCCGGGCACTCCTACAGTGCTGCAAACCGGGGTGTGAGGGCCGGGCACCCCTTCACATGACCCGGGGTGTGAGGGTCAGGCACCCCTTCAGTGAAATGAATCGGGGTGTGAGGGCCGGGCACCCCTTCAGTGACATGACCCAGGGTGTGAGGGACAGGCACCCCCTCAGTGCCATGACCCGGGGTGTGAGGGCCGGAAACCCCTTCAGTGACATGACCTGGGTGTGTGAGGGCCGGGCACCCCTTCAGCACCATGACCCAGAGTGTTAGGGCCGAGCTCGATTTCAGTGCCAAGAATCGGGGTGTGAGGGTCGGGCACCCCTCCAGTGACATGACCTGGGGTGTGACGGCCGGGCACCCCTTCAGTGACATGACCCGGGGTGTGAGGGCCGGGCACCCCTCCAGCATCATGACCCGGGGTGTGAGGGCCGGGAACCGCTTCAACCCCATGACCTGTGGTGTGAGGGCCGGGCACCCATTTAGGTCCATGACCCGGGGTGTGAGGGCCGTGCACCCCTTCAGTGCTATGACCCGGGGTGTGAGGGCCGGGCATCCCTTCAGTGTCATGAACCGGGGTTTGAGGGCCGGGCTCGATTTCAGTGCCATGAATCGGGGTGTGAGGGCCGGGCACCCCTCCAGCACCAT
Organism: Homarus americanus; assembly: GCF_018991925.1. Taxonomy (NCBI): domain Eukaryota; kingdom Metazoa; phylum Arthropoda; class Malacostraca; order Decapoda; family Nephropidae; genus Homarus; species Homarus americanus. The sequence continues at coordinate 4,471 of NW_024727196.1, forward strand.
GACCCGGGGTATGAGGGCCGGGCACCCCTTCAGTGCTATGACGAGGGGTGTGAGGGCCGGGCACCCTTTCAGTGACATGATCCAGCTTGTGAGGGCCGGGCACCCCTTCAATGACATGACCCGGGGTGTGTGGGCTGGGCACCCTTTCAGTGCCATGAACCGGGGTGTGAGGGCTGGGCACCCCTTCAGCCCCATGACCTGGGATGTGAGGGCCGGGCACTCGTTTAGGTCTATGACCAGGGGTGTGAGGGCCGAGCATACCTTCAGTGCCATGGCCTGGGGTGTGACGGCCGGGCACCGATTCAGTGCCATGACCCGGGGTGTGAGGGCCGGGCACCCCTTTAGTGCAATGAAACGGGGTGTGAGGGCAGGTCACCCCTACAGAGCTATGAACCGCGGTGTGAGGTCCGGGCACCCCTTTAGTGCCATGAGCCGGGGTGTGAGAGACGGGCACCCCTTTATGCCATGAAACAGGGGTGTGAGGGCTGGCAACCCAACAGAGCTAAGTGAACTGGGGGTGTGAGGCTGCACCACTTCTGGCTGATGACACGGGGTGTGAGGGCCGGGCACCCTTCCATATGACACGGGGTGTGAGGGCCGGGCACCTTTTCAGTGCCATGACCCGGGGTTTGAGGGCCGGGCACCCCTTCAGTGCCATGAATTGGGGTGTATGCGCCGGGCACCCCTTCAGCAATATGACCCGGGGTGTGAGGGCCGGGCTCGATTTCAGTGCCATGAATCGGGGTGTGAGGGCTGGGAACCCCTCCAGCACCATAACCCTGGGTATGAGGGCCGGGCACCCCTTCAGTGCTATGACCCGGGGTGTGACGGCCGGGCACCCTTTCAGTGACATGACCCGGGGTGTGAAGGGCGGGTACCCCTTCAATGACATGACCCAGGGTGTGTGGGCCGGACACCCTTTCAGTGCCATGACCCGGGGCGTGAGGGCCGATCACTCCTTCAGTGCCATGACCCGGGGTGTGAAAGCCGGGCACCCCTTCAGCCCCATGACCCGAGGTGTGAGGGCCTGCCACCTGTTTAGGTCTATAACCAGGTGTGTGAGGGCCGGGCACACCTTCAGTGCCATGGCCAGGGGTGTGACGGCCGGGCACCGCTTCAGTGCTATGACGCAGGGTGTGAGGGCCGGGCACCCCTTTAGTGCCATGAGCCGGGGTGTGAGGGCCTGGCACCCATTTAGTGCCATGAAACGGGATGTGAGGGCCAGGCACACCTACAGAGATATGAACCGGGATGTGAGGGCCAAGCACCCCTTCACATGACACGGGATGTGAGGGCCGAGCACCTTTCCAGTGCCATGACCCGGGGTGTGAGGGCCGGGCTCGAATTCAGTGCCATGAATTGGGGTGTGAGGGTCGGGCACCCCTCCAGCACCATGACCCGGGGTATGAGGGCCGGGCTCCCTTTCAGTGCTATGAACTGGGGTGTGAGGGCCGGGCAGCCTTTCAGTGACATGATCCAGGGTGTGAGGGCCGGGCACCCCTTCAATGACATGACCCGGGGTGTGTGGGCTGGGCACCCTTTCAGTGCCATGAACCGGGGTGTGAGAGCCGGTCACTCCTTCAGTGCCATGACCCGGGGTGTGAGGGCTGGGCACCCCTTCAGCCCCATGACCCGGGATGTGAGGGCCGGGCACTCGTTTAGATCTATGACCAGGGGTGTGAGGGCCGGGCATACCTTCAGTGCCATAGCCAGGGGTGTGACGGCCGGGTACCGATTCAGTGCCATGACCCGGAGTGTGAGGGCCGTGCACCCCTTTAATGCAATGAAACGGGGTGTGAGGGCAGGGCACCCCTACAGAGCTATGAACCGCGGTGTGAGGGCCGGACACCCCTTCACGTGACACGGGTGTGAGGGTCGGGCACCTTTTCAGTGCCATGAACAAGGGTGTGAGCGCCGGGCACCCTTTCAGTGCCATGAATCGGGGTGTGATGACCGGGCACCCCTTCAGCTCCATGACCCGTGGTGTGAGGACCGGGAACCGCTTCAACCCCATGACCCTGGGTGTGAGGGCCGGGCACCCCTTTAGGTCCATTCCCGGGGTGTGATGGCCGTGCACCCCTTCTGTGACATGACCCGGGGTGTGAGGGGCGGGCACCCCTTTAGTGACATAACTTTGGGTGTGACAGCCGGGCACCCTTCCAGCACCATGACCCGGAGTGTGATGGCCGGGCACCCCTTCAGTGTCATGAACCGGGGTGTGACGGACGGGCACCCCTTCAGTGCCATGAACTGGGGTGTGAAGGCCGGGCACCCTTTCAGTGCCATGAATCGGGATGTGAGGGCCGGGCACCCCTTCAGCACCATGACCCGGGGTGTGAGGGCCAACCACCCCTTCAGTGCCATGAATCTGGGTGTGAGGGCCAGGCACCCTTTCAGCACCATGACCCGGGGTGTGAGGGCCGGGCACCGCTACAGTGCTGTGAACTGGGGTGTGAGGCCCGTGCACCCCTCCAGCACCATGACGCAGGGTATGAGGGCCGAGCACCCCTTCAGTGCTATGACCCGGGGTTTCAGGGCCGATCACCCTTTCAGTGCCATGACCCGGGGTGTGAGAGCCAGCCACTCCTTCAGTGCCATGACCCGGGGTGTGACGGCCAGGCACCCCTTCAGCCCCATGTCCCGAGGTGTGAGGGCCGGTCACCCATTTAGGTCAATAACCAGGTGTGTGAGGGCCGGGCACACCTTCAGTGCCATGGCCAGGGGTGTGACGGCTGGGCACCGCTTCAGTGACATGACCCGGGGTGTGAGGGCCGGTCACTCCTTCAGTGCCATGACCCGGGATGTGAGAGCCGGGCACTCGTTTAGGTCTATGGCCAGGGGTGTGAGGGCCGGGCACCCCTTCAGTGCTATGACCTGGGGTGTGAGGGCCGAGCACCCTTTCAGTGCCATGAGCCGGGGTTTGAGGGCCAGCCACTCCTTCAGTGCCATGACCTGAAGTGTGACGGCCGGGCACCCCTTCAGCCCCATGTCCCGAGGTGTGAGGGCCGGTCACCCATTTAGGTCATTAACCAGGTGTGTGAGGGCCGGGCACACCTTCAGTGCCATGGCCAGGGGTGTGACGGCTGGGCACCCCTTCAGTGACATGACCCGGGGTGTGAGGGCTGGCCACCCCTTCAGTGACATGACCCGGGGCGTCAGTTACCCTCAGTGCCATTTGCCGGGGTGTGAGGGCCGGGCACCCCTTGAGTGCCATGAAACGGGGTGTGAGGGCCGGGCACAACTACAGAGCTATGAACCGGGGTGTGAGGGCCGGGCACCCCTTCACATGACACGGGGTGTGAGGGCCGAGCACCCGTTTAGGTCTATAACCAGGTGTGTGAGGGCCGGGCACCACTTTGGTGTCATGAGCCAGTGTGAGGTCAGGCACCTTTAGTGCCATGAAACGGGTGTGAGGCCAGGCAGCCCTACAGAGCTATGAATCGGGGTGTGAGGGGCGGGCACCACTTCATATGACACAGGGTTGTGGGCCAGGGCAGCCTTCATATGTTTACAGGGTGTGAGGCTGGGCACCTTTCAGTGCCATGACCTGGGGTGTGAGGCGGGCTCATTCAGTGCCATGAATCGGGGTGTGACGGCCGGGCACCTTCCAGCACCATGATCCGGGTATGAGGGCCAGGCACCTTCAGTGCTATGACCCGGGGTGTGAGGGCCGGGCTTCCCTTCAGTGACATGACCTAGGGTGTGAGGGCCGGGCCCCCTTTCAGTGTCATAAACCTGGTTGTGAGGGACGGGCACCCCTGAAGTGCCATGAAACGGGGTGTGAGTGCCGAGCACCCATACAGTGCTTTGAAAAAGGGTGTGTGTGCCGGGCACCCCTTCACATGACCCGGGGTGTCAGGGCCGGTCACCCCTCCAGCACCATGACCCGAGGTGTGAGCGCCGGGCACCCCATAAGTGACATGAACCAGGGTGTTAGGGCCGGGCACCCCTTTAGTGCAATGAGCAGGGGTGTGAGGGCCGGGCACCCCTTTAGATTATGAAACGAGGTGTGAGGGCCAGGCACTACAAACTATGAACCCGGAGTGTGGGCCAGCGCCTTCACATGAAACAGGGTGTGAGGGCTGACACCTTTTTCAGTGCCATGACCAGGGTATGAGCCTGGCTCGATTTAAAGTGTGCCATGAATCAGGATGTAATGGCCGGGCACCCCTCAGCACCATGACCCCAGGTATGAGGGCCCAGGCACCCCATGCACCATGACCCGGGGTGTGAGGACCGTGCAGCAGTGTGCCACTGACCCAGGGTGTGAGGGCTACAGGCACCCCTTAAGTGCCATGATCCAGGGTGTGACAGCTGGGCACCTTGGTGACATGACACAGGGGTATGAGGGCCAGGAACCCTTTCAGTGACATGACCCGGGGTTTTGAGGGCCGCAGACATCAGCACCATGACTCGGGGTGTGAGGGCTGGGAACCGCTTCAACCCCATGAACCGGGGTGTGAGGGCCGGGCACCCCTCTAGTGACATGACCAGGGGTGTGAGGGCCGGGCACCCCTCCGACACCATGACCCGGGGTTTGAGGGCCGGGCACCCTTTCAGTGCCATGAATCAGAGTGTGAAAGCCAGGCACCCCTTCAGCACCATGATCCGGGGTGTGAGGGACAGGCACCCCTTCAGTTCCATGACCCGGGGTGTGAGGGCCGGGAACCCCTTCAGTGACATGACCTGGGGTGTGAGGGCCGGGCACCCCTTCAGGGACATGACCCGGGGTGTGACGGACGGGCACCCCTTCAGTGCCATGAACTGGGGTGTGAAGGCCGGGCACCCCTTCAGTGCCATGAATCGGGGTGTGAGCGCCGGGCACCCCTTCAGCAATATGACCCGGGATGTGAGGGCCGGGCTCGATTTCAGTGCCATGAATCGGGGTGTGAGGGCTGGGCATCCCTCCAGCACCATAACCCGGGTTATGAGGGCCGGGCACCCCTTCAGTGCTATGACCCGGGGTGTGACGGCCGGGCACCCTTTCAGTGACATGACTTGGGGTGTGAAGGGCGGGTACCCCTTCAATGACATGACCCGGGGTGTGTGGGCCGGACACCCTTTCAGTGCCATGACCCGGGGCGTGAGGGCCGATCACTCCTTCAGTGCCATGACCCGGGGTGTGAGGGCCGGGCACCCCTTCAGCCCCATGACCCGAGGTGTGAGGGCCTGCCACCTGTTTAGGTCTATAACCAGGTGTGTGAGGGCCGGGCACACCTTCAGTGCCATGGCCAGGGGTGTGACGGCCGGGCACCGCTTCAGTGCTATGACGCAGGGTGTGAGGGCCGGGCACCCCTTTAGTGCCATGAGCCGGGGTGTGAGGGCCTGGCACCCATTTAGTGCCATGAAACGGGATGTGAGGGCCAGGCACACCTACAGAGATATGAACCGGGATGTGAGGGCCAAGCACCCCTTCACATGACACGGGATGTGAGGGCCGAGCACCTTTCCAGTGCCATGACCCGGGGTGTGAGGGCCGGGCTCGAATTCAGTGCCATGAATTGGGGTGTGAGGGTCGGGCACCCCTCCAGCACCATGACCCGGGGTATGAGGGCCGGGCTCCCTTTCAGTGCTATGAACTGGGGTGTGAGGGCCGGGCAGCCTTTCAGTGACATGATCCAGGGTGTGAGGGCCGGGCACCCCTTCAATGACATGACCCGGGGTGTGTGGGCTGGGCACCCTTTCAGTGCCATGAACCGGGGTGTGAGAGCCGGTCACTCCTTCAGTGCCATGACCCGGGGTGTGAGGGCTGGGCACCCCTTCAGCCCCATGACCCGGGATGTGAGGGCCGGGCACTCGTTTAGATCTATGACCAGGGGTGTGAGGGCCGGGCATACCTTCAGTGCCATAGCCAGGGGTGTGACGGCCGGGTACCGATTCAGTGCCATGACCCGGAGTGTGAGGGCCGTGCACCCCTTTAATGCAATGAAACGGGGTGTGAGGGCAGGGCACCCCTACAGAGCTATGAACCGCGGTGTGAGGGCCGGACACCCCTTCACGTGACACGGGTGTGAGGGTCGGGCACCTTTTCAGTGCCATGAACAAGGGTGTGAGCGCCGGGCACCCTTTCAGTGCCATGAATCGGGGTGTGATGACCGGGCACCCCTTCAGCTCCATGACCCGTGGTGTGAGGACCGGGAACCGCTTCAACCCCATGACCCTGGGTGTGAGGGCCGGGCACCCCTTTAGGTCCATTCCCGGGGTGTGATGGCCGTGCACCCCTTCTGTGACATGACCCGGGGTGTGAGGGGCGGGCACCCCTTTAGTGACATAACTTTGGGTGTGACAGCCGGGCACCCTTCCAGCACCATGACCCGGAGTGTGATGGCCGGGCACCCCTTCAGTGTCATGAACCGGGGTGTGACGGACGGGCACCCCTTCAGTGCCATGAACTGGGGTGTGAAGGCCGGGCACCCTTTCAGTGCCATGAATCGGGATGTGAGGGCCGGGCACCCCTTCAGCACCATGACCCGGGGTGTGAGGGCCAACCACCCCTTCAGTGCCATGAATCTGGGTGTGAGGGCCAGGCACCCTTTCAGCACCATGACCCGGGGTGTGAGGGCCGGGCACCGCTACAGTGCTGTGAACTGGGGTGTGAGGCCCGTGCACCCCTCCAGCACCATGACGCAGGGTATGAGGGCCGAGCACCCCTTCAGTGCTATGACCCGGGGTTTCAGGGCCGATCACCCTTTCAGTGCCATGACCCGGGGTGTGAGAGCCAGCCACTCCTTCAGTGCC
>NW_024727197.1:0-4344 GCF_018991925.1 Homarus americanus
TTCCCGGAAAGTAGAGATTTCATTTTTTATGATACAAATTTCCGTTTTCTATGATAATCTATTTTCGGGAAAGGATTGGTTATCTAAAACTTTCGTGGCAAGTAGATATTTCCCTTTTTTTATGATAAAATTTTCCGTTTCTATGATAATCTATTTTCGCAAATTTGGTTATCTAACCAACTTTCCCGGAAAGTAGATATTCCATTTTTATGATACAAATTTCCGTTTTCTATGATAATCTATTTTCGGGAAAGTTGGTTATCTAGAAACTTTCGCGGAAAGTAGATATTTCCCATTTTTTATGATACAAATTTCCGTTTTCTATGATAATCTACTTCCCAAATTAGGTAATATTTCCGAAAATACGAAAATCTACTTTCCCAAAAGTCGATAATCTACTTTCCCGAAAATCAGAAAATCTATCTACTTTCGGGGAAGTAGATAACACCTTCCCGGAAAGTAGATATTTTCCCATTTTTATGATACAAATTTCTCGTTTTCTATAATAATCTATTTTCGGGAAAGTTGGTTATCTAACTAACTTTCCGGAAAGTCGATATTTCCCATTTTTATGATACAAATTTCCGTTTTCTATGATAATCTATTTTCGGGAAAGTTGGTTATCTAAAACTTTCGCGGAAAGTAGATATTTCCCATTTTTATGATACAAATTTCCTGTTTCTATGATAATCTATTTTCGGGAAAGTTGGTTATCTAAAGAAACTTTCATGAAAGTAGATATTTCCCATTTTTTATGATACAAATTTCCGTTTTTCTATGATAATCTACTTCCCAAAATTAGGTAATATTTCCCGAAAATACGAAAATCTACTTTCCCAAAAAGTCGATAATCTACTTTCGAAAATTAGAAATCTATCTACTTTTCGGGAGATAAACTCGAAGTAGATATTTCATTTTTATGATACAAATTTCTTTTTCTATGATAATCTATTTTCGGGAAAGTTGTTATCTAAAACTTTCGCGGAAAGTAGATATTTCCATTTTTATGATACAAATTTCGTTTTATGATATCTATTTTCGGCAAATTTGGTTATCTAACCAACTTTCCCGGAAAGTAGATATTTCCATTTTTATGATACAAATTTCCCGTTTTCTATGATAATCTATTTTCGGGAAAGTTGGTTATCTAAAACTTTCATGGAAGTAGATATTTCCCATTTTTTATTACAAATTTCCCGTTTTCTATGATAATCTATTTTCGGGAAAGTTGGTTTATCTAAAACTTTCGCGGAAAGTAGATATTTCCCATTTTATGATACAAATTTCGTTTTCTTGATAATCTATTTTCGGCAATTTGGTTATCTAATAACTTTCCCGGAAAGTAGATATTTCCATTTTTTATGATACAAATTTCCCGTTTTCTATGATAATCTACTTCCAAAATTAGGTAATATTTCCCGAAAATACGAAAATCTACTTTCCCAAAAGTCGATAATCCTTTCGAAAATTAGAAAATCTATCTACTCGGGGAAGTAGATAACAACTTTCCCGGAAAGTAGATATTTCCCATTTTTTATGATACAAATTTCCCGTTTTTGATAATCTATTTTCGGAAAGTTGGTTATCTAAAACTTTCGCGGAAAGTAGATATTTCCATTTTTTATGATACAAATTTCCCGTTTCTATGATAATCTATTTTCGGCAAATTTGGTTATCTAACCAACTTTCGGAAAGTAGATATTTCCATTTTTATGATACAAATTTCGTTTTCTATGATAATCTATTTTCGGAAAGTTGGTTTATCTAGAAAACTTTCGCGGAAAGTAGATATTTCCATTTTTTATGATACAAATTTCCGTTTTCTATGATAATCTATTTTCGGAAAGTTGGTTATCAGAAACTTTCGCGGAAAGTAGATATTCCCATTTTTATGATACAAATTTCCGTTTTCTATGATAATCTATTTTCGGAAAGTTGGTTATCTAGAAAACTTTCGTGGAAAGTAGATATTTCCCATTTTTTATGATACAAATTTCCCGTTTTCTATGATAATCTATTTTCGCAAATTTGGTTATCTAACTAACTTCCGGAAAGTAGATATTTCCCATTTTTATGATACAAATTTCCGTTTTTCTATGATAATCTACTTCCCAAAATTAGGTAATATTTCCCCGAAAATACGAAAATCTACTTTCCCAAAAGTCGATAATCAACTTTCGAAATTAGAAAATCTATCTACTTTTCGGAAGTAGATAACCAACTTTCGGAAAGTAGATATTTCCCATTTTTATGATACAATTTCCGTTTTTCATGATAATCTATTTTCGGGAAAGTTGGTTATCTAAAACTTTCGTGAAAGTAGATATTTCCTATTTTTATGATACAAATTTCCGTTTTCTATGATATTTTCGGAAATTTGGTTATCTAAAAACTTTCCGGAAAGTAGATATTTCCCATTTTTTTTGATACAAATATCCGTTTCTATGATAATCTATTTTCGGAAAGTTGGTTATCTAAGAAACTTTCATGAAGAATATTTCCCATTTTATGATACAAATTTCCGTTTTCTATGATAATCTATTTTCGGAAGTTGGTTATCTAGAAAACTTTCGCGGAAAGTAGATATTTCATTTTTTTATGATACAAATTTCCGTTTTCTATGATAATCTATTTTCGGCAAATTGGTTATCTAACCAACTTTCCCGGAAAGTAGATATTTCCCATTTTTTATGATACAAATTTCCGTTTTCTATGATAATCTACTTCCCAAAATTAGTATATTCCCGAAAATACGAAAATCTACTTTCCCAAGTCGATAATCAACTTTCCCTCTATTTTCGGAAAGTTGTTATCTAAGAAACTTTCGCGGAAAGTAGATATTTCCGTTTTTATGATACAATTTCCCGTTTATGATAATCTATTTTCGGTTGGTTATCTAAGAAACTTTCGCGGAAAGTAGATATTTCCATTTTTTATGATACAAATTTCGTTTTCTATGATATCTATTTTCGCAAATTTGGTTATTCAATCCAATTTTCCCGGAAAGTAGATATTTCATTTTATGATACAAATTTCTTGTTTATGATAATCTATTCCCAAAATTAGTAATATTTTGAAAATATGAAAAATCTCATTTCCAAAAAAGTCGATAATCAACTTTCCCGAAAATTGATAATCTATCTACTTTTCGGGGAAGTAGATAACCAACTTTCCCGGAAAGTAGATATCATTTTTATGATACAAATTTCGTTTTCTTGATAATCTATTTTCGGAAAGTTGGTTATTCATAAAACTTTCGCGGAAAGATATTTCATTTTATGATACAAATTTCCTGTTTTATGATATCTATTTCTGCAAATTTGTTATCTAACTAACTTTCCCGAAAGATATTTCCCATTTTTTATGATAAATTTCGTTTATGATATCTATTTTCGCAATTTGGTTATCTAACTAACTTTCCGGAAAGTAGATATTTTCATTTTTTTATGATACAAATTTCCTGTTTCTATGATAATCTATTTCGGAAAGTTGGTTATCTAAGAAACTTTCGTGAAAGTAGATATTTCCATTTTTAAAATTTCCTGTTTATGATATCTATTTTCGTAAATTTGTTATCTAACTAACTTTCCGGAAAGTAGATATTTCCCATTTTTATGATACAAATTTCCTGTTTTCATGATAATTCATTTTCGGAAAGTTGGTTATCTAAGAAACTTTCGTGAAAGTAGATATTTCCCATTTTTGTAGATACAAATTTCTGTTTATGATAATCTACTTCCCAAAATTAGGTAATATTTCTTTGGTAATATGAAAATCTACTTTCCCAAAAGTTTATAATCTACTTCTTCCCGAAAATTAGAAAATCAATCTACTGGGGAAGTAGATAACCAACTTTCCCGGAAAGTCGATATTTCCCATTTTTATGATACAAATTTCCTGTTTCTATGATAATCTATTTGATTCATGAAAGTAGATATTTCCCATTTTATGATACAAATTTCCTGCTTTGATAACTATTTTCGGCAAATTTGGTTATCTAACCAACTTTCTGAAAGTCGATATTTCATTTTTATGATACAAATTTCTTGTTTCTATGATAATCTATTTTCGGAAAGTTGATTATTCAAGAAACTTTCGCGGAAAGTAGATATTTTCTATTTTTATGATACAAATTTCCTGTTTTCTATGATAATCTATTTTCGGCAAATTTGCTATTCAACCAACTTTCCCGAAAGTAGATATTTCTATTTTTATGATACAAATTTCCTGTTTTCTATGATAATCTATTTTCGGCAAATTTGTTATCTAACCAACTTTCCCGGAAAGTAGATATTTCCCATTTTTTATGATACAAATTTCCTGTTTTCTATGATAATTTACTTC
>NW_024727198.1:0-12521 GCF_018991925.1 Homarus americanus
ATTACCCCATGACACTACACTACAGTCTATGCTCTTCCCATTAACACTACTCTACACTCAAAGTCAATGCCTCCTTACCCATGACACCACACCACAGTACACAAGTGTCCCGCCCCCATGAGACATACTCACACCATACAGCACATGCTTCCCTTATACCAGAATGCAGTGCACATGCCCCCACCCCATGACACTACACTACACTATACAATAAATGCCTCCTTACCCCTTGACACTACACTACACAGTACATGCCTCCATATCCCTTGACACTACACTACACTATACAGTACATGCCTCCTTACCCCTTGACACTCCACTACACTACACTATACATTACAGGCCTCCTTATCCCATGACACTACACTATACAGTACATGCCTCCTTACCCCATGACACTACACTACACTACACAGTACATGCCTCCTTACCCGATGACACTACACTACACTACACAGCACATGCCTCCTTACCCCTTGACCCTACACTACACTATACAGTACATGCCTCCTTGCCCTTGACCCTACACTACACTATACAGTACACATTTTATATCCATGACACTACACTATACAGTACATGCCTCCTTACCCCTTGACACTATACTACACACAGTACATGCATGCCACCCCTTGACACTACACTACACTATACAGTACATGCCTCCTTATCCCATGACACTACACTACACTATACAGTACATGCCTCCTTACACCTTGACCCTACACTACACTCTACAGTACATGCCGCCTTATCCCATGACACTACACTATACAGTACATGCCTCCTTACCCCATGACACTACACTATACAGTACATGCCTCCTTATCCCATGACACTACACTATACAGTACATGTCTCCTTACCCCTTGACACTACACTACACAGTACATGCCTCCTTACCCCTTGACCCTACACTACACTATACAGTACATGCCTCCTTATCCAATGACACTACACTACACTACACAGTACATGCCTCGTTATCCCATGACACTACACTACACTATACAGTACATGCCTCCTTACCCCTTGACCCTACACTACACTATACAGTACATGCCGCCTTATCCCATGACACTACACTATACAGTACATGCCTCCTTACCCCATGACACTACACTATACAGTACATGCCTCCTTACCCCTTGACACTACACTACACTATACAGTACAGTACATGCCTCCTTACTCATTGACACTACACTACACTATACAGTACATGCCTCCTTATCCCATGACACTACACTATACAGTACATGCCTCCTTACCCAATGACACTACACTACACTATACAGTACATTCCTCCTTATCCCATGACACTACACTACACTATACAATACATGCCTACTTACCCCTTGACACTACACTACACTATACAGTAAATGCCTCCTTACCCCTTGGCACTATATTACACTATACAGTACATGCCTCCATATCCCATGACACAACACTATACAGTACATGCCTCCTTACCCCTTGATACTACACTACACTGCACAATACATGCCTCCTTACCCCATGACAGTACACTACACTATACAGTACATGCCTCCTTACCCCATGCCACTACACTACTCAGTACATGCCTCCTTACCTCATGACACTACACTACAGTATGCAGTACATGCCTCCGTACCCCTTGACACTACACTATACAGTACATGCCTCCTTACCCCTTGAACCTACACTACACTATACAGTACATGCCCCCTTATCCCATGACACTACACGACACTATAGAGTTCATGCCTCCTTACCCCATGACACTACACTATACAGTACATGCCTCCTTACCCCTTGACACTACACTATATAGTACATGCCTCCTTATCCCATGACACTACACTACACAGTACATGCCTCCTTAGCCCTTGACACTACAATACACTATACAGTATATGCCTCCTTACACCTTGACACTACACTACACTATACAGTACATGCCTCCTTATCCCATGACACTACACTATACAGTACATGCCTCCTTACCCCATGACTCTACACTACACTACACAGTACATGCCTCCTTACCCCTTGACACTACACTACACTATACAGTACATGCCTCCTTACCCCATGACACTACACTACACTACACAGTACATGCCTCCTTACCCGATGACACTACACTACACTACACAGCACATGCCTCCTTACCCCTTGACCCTACACTACACCACTATACAGTACATGCCTCATATCCTTTGACCTTTCTACTATACAATGCAATAACATCATACCCCCTTGACACTATACTACACAGTACATGCATCCTTACCCATGACCCTACACTACACTATACAGTACATGCCTCCTTATCCAATGACACTACACTACACTATACAGTACATGCCTCCTTATCCCATGACACTACACTACACTATACAGTACATGCCTCCTTACACCTTGACCCTACACTACACTCTACAGTACATGCCGCCTTATCCCATGACACTACACTATACAGTACATGCCTCCTTACCCCATGACACTACACTATACAGTACATGCCTCCTTATCCCATGACACTACACTATACAGTACATGTCTCCTTACCCCTTGACACTACACTACACAGTACATGCCTCCTTACCCCTTGACCCTACACTACACTATACAGTACATGCCTCCTTATCCAATGACACTACACTACACTATACAGTACATGCCTCGTTATCCCATGACACTACACTACACTATACAGTACATGCCTCCTTACACCTTGACCCTACACTACACTATACAGTACATGCCGCCTTATCCAATGACACTACACTATACAGTACATGCCTCCTTACCCCATGACACTACACTATACAGTACATGCCTCCTTATCCCACGACAATACACTACACTATACAGTACATGCCTCCTTACCCCTTGACACTACACTACACTATACAGTACAGTACATGCCTCCTTACTCATTGACACTACACTACACTATACAGTACATGCCTCCTTATCCCATGACACTACACTATACAGTACATGCCTCCTTACCCAATGACACTACACTACACTATACAGTACATTCCTCCTTATCCCATGACACTACACTACACTATACAATACATGCCTACTTACCCCTTGACACTACACTACACTATACAGTAAATGCCTCCTTACCCCTTGGCACTATATTACACTATACAGTACATGCCTCCATATCCCATGACACAACACTATACAGTACATGCCTCCTTACCCCTTGATACTACACTATAGTACATGCCTCCTATCCCATGACACTACACTACACAGTACATGCCTCCTTAGCCCTTGACACTACACACTATACAGTATATGCCTTCCTTACACCTTGACACCACACCACACTATACATACATGCCTCCTTATCCCATGACACACACTATACAGTACATGCCTCCTTACCCCATGACCCCTACACCACACCACACAGTACATGCCCCTCCTACCCCTGACACCACACTACACCAACAGTACATGCCTCACCCCATGACACACTACACCACTCACACAGTACATGCCTCACCCTGATACACACTACACTCACACAGTACATGCCTCCTACCTTGACACTACACTACACTATACAGCACATGCCTCACTTTGACCCCACACCACACTATACAGTACATGCCTCCTATCCCATGACACTACACCATACAGTACATGCCTTACCCTGACACTATACCACACAGTACATGCATCTCATTTTGACCCTACACTACACTATAGTACATGCCTCCTTATCCATGACACTACACTACACTATACAGTACATGCCTCCTTATCCCATGACACTACACCACACTCATACATGCCTCCTACACCTTGACCCTACACTACCATATTACAGCATGCTGCCTATCCCATGACACTACACCATACAGCATGCCTCCTTACCGACACACACACACTATACACACATGCCTCCTTATCCATGACACTCACACTATACAGTACTTGTCTCTTACCCCTGACACTACACCACACAGTACATGCTCTACCCTTGACCCTGCATACACTATACAGTACATGCCTTCCTATCGAATGACACTACACTACACTATACAGTACATGCCTTCTTATCCCATGACACTACACTACACTATACAGTACATGCCTTTACACCCTTGACCTTACACTACACTATACAGTACATGCCTCCTTATCCCAAGACACTACACTATACAGCATGCCTCTCCCATGACACACCACTATGTACATGCCTCCTTATCCAATGACAATACACTACACTATACAGTACATGCCTCTCTACCCTGACACTACACTACATATACAGTACAGTACATGCCTCTTACTTCATTGACACTACACTCACTATACAGTACATGCCTTATCCATGACACCACACTATACAGTACATGCCTCCTTACCCCATGACACTACACTACACTATACAGTACATTCTCCTTATCCCATGACACCACACTACACTATACAATACATGCCTCCTACCCTGACACTACACTACACTATACAGTACATGCTCTCATCCTTGGCACTACACACACTATACAGTACATGCCTCCATATCCCATGACACTACACTATACAGTACATGCCTTACCCCATGACACTAAACTACACTACACAGTACATGCCTCCTACCCATAGACACTACACTATACAGTACATGCCTCCCCACCCTTGACCCTACACTACACTATACAGTACATGCCTCCTACCCCTTGACCCTACACTACACTATACAGTTCATGCCTCCTACCCCATGTCACTACACTACACTATACAATACATGCCTTCCTACCCCTTGACCACGCTACACTACACTATACATACAGTACATGCCTCCTACCCATGAACACACTACACTGCACTCATACAGTACATGCCTCCCTACCCCTTGACACTACACTACACTGTACATGCCTCCTTACCCCTTGACACTACACTACACTATACAGTACATGCCTCCTTACCCCATGACACTACACTACACTACACAGTACATGCCTCCTTACCCCCTTGACACTACACTACACAGTACATGCCTCCTACCCTTGACACTCACACACTATACAGTACATGCCTTACCCTGACACTACACTACCAGTACATGCCTCCTACCCCTTGACACTACACTACATACAGTACATGCCTCCATACCCCATGACACTACACTCACAGTACATGCCTCCCATGCCCTTGACACTCACACTACACTATACAGTACATGCCTCCTTATCCCATGACCCTACACTCACAGTACATGCCTCCTAACCCTTGACACCACACTACACTATACAGTACATGCCTCCTTATCCCATGACCCTACACTACACAGTACATGCCTCCTAACCCCTTGACACTACACTACACTATACAGTACATGCCTCCTTACTCCCACACTACACTATACAGTTCATGCCCTCCTACCCCATGACACTACACTACACCACACACAGTACATGCCTCCTACCCCTGGACACTACACTACACTGTATATGCCTCCTTACTCCCTGGGACACTACACTATACAGTACATGCCTCCTACCCCATGACACTACACTCACACTACACAGTACAAGCCTCCTACTCCCCTTGACACTGCACTACACTATACAGTACATGCCTCCTTATCCCATGACACTACACTATACAGTACATGCCTCCTTACCCCATGACACTACACTATACAGTTCATGCCTCTACCCCATGACACTACACTATACAGTACATGCTCTCTACCCCTTGACACCATACTCACACTACACCGTACATGCTCTCCCTACCCCTTGACACTACACTACACTATACAGTACATGCCTCTCCCTTACCCCTTGACCCTACACTACACTACACAGCATACATGCCTCTCTTATCCCATGACACTGCACTATACAGTACATGCCTCTCCCTTTACCCCATGACACTAAAACTACACTGCCACAGTACATGCCTCCCTACCCATTGACACTACACTATACAGTACATGCCTCCTCTACCCCTTTTGGACCCTACACTACACTATACAGTACATGCCTCCTACCCCTGACCTCACACTACACTACATACAGTTCATGCCTCACTCCCATGTCACTTCACACTACACTATACAATACATGCTCCTAATTCCCTTGATTTCTGCTACACTACACTATACATACAGTACATGCCTCCTACCCCATGACACTACACTACACCACACAGTACATGCCTCCTACTCCCCTTGACACTACACTACACAGTACATGCCTCTCTACCCCTTGACACTACACACTATACAGTACATGCCTCCTTACCCTGACACTACACACTACACAGTATATGCCTCCCTTACCCCTTGACACTACACTCATACAGTACATGCCTCCCATACCCTATGACACTATTGACTATACAGTACATGCCCTACCCCATGACACACTATACAGTACATGGCTCTCAAGTACCCCATGACACTGCATACACTACACAGTACATGCCTCCTACCCCTTGATACTAATTACACTATATACTATACTAAAACAGTGCATGCCTCCCTACCCCATGACACTACACTACACAGTACATGCCTCCCTACCCCTTGATACTACACTACACTATACTATATTTCAAACAGTGCATGCCTCCTTACCCCATGACACTACACACTGCTACTGTAGTACATGCCTCCCACCCCTTGATACTACACTACACTATACTATACTAAACAGTGCATGCCTTCTTACCCTGTGACACTACACTCACAGTACATGCCTCATTACCCTTGACACTACACTACACAGTACATGCCTCCTACTCCCTTGATACTACACTACACTATACTATACTGTAACAGTGCATGCCTCTACCCCGTGACACTACACTACACAGTACATGCCTTCCTATTACCCTTGACACTACACTATACAGTACATGCCTCCTTACACCATGACACTGCTACACTACACTACACAGTACATGTCAATTGAGGAGATGATGGGGTATTTTGACCCATAAACAAGGTCCATACAACACTACTGACACAATAAATCGTGTGTAACAACTGCAGTGGGTACACGGCATTAATAGACTGAAATACCTCCCCCAACTCTTGGTGTGTGTCTTATAGCCATTGAGTTGAAGACAAGTGATCCAGAATATCTGCTTCGACTAGGTGTAAGTGTCACAATCCTGAAGGAAATCAAAGCAACTCCAGATCAAGCTTGAGGTTCTGCTCTTACTAAACGTGGTTTGATAGGAAAAGGTTGGTTAAAAAAGTCACTGGATTCCATCATCATGATAATATATGTGTGCTTAGTGGCGACATAAACTTGACAAAAACGCGTCACAGGAGAGAAGAAAAAACTTAACCTGTTTGCATGGAGATTAATTGAACAACGTATTCAGGCATTTTTTCTAGCCAGTACTTGCCAACAGTGTGTAGGAGAGAGCAAGTATATGCTAGTACTTACCAACAGCGTGTAACAGGATTGCAACCAGCCGCCCAAGCAGGCCAAGCCGATTAGAGCCGGAGAGGCCAAGTAAAATCCGTTCTTAGGCCTCCCACCACCACCTTTTTTACTTTTATCTTCTTTGCCACTGATCGGCTTGTTAGCCGCTTCTGGGCGATCGGTCACGATCTCTGATTACTTTTCCTTTTCATTTATCTTCTTCACCAAAGATCGGCCTGCTCGCCGCCCGGGCGATCGGTCACGTCTCTGTCACGCACTGTTGGCAAATACTGGGCATGCACCCCGGCTCCTGAATGTACCTGAACCTGCTCCAGTGTTGGTCAAGTCTTGTCTTGAAAGAGCTCACACTCGGTGCCGTCACAACACCTCTGGTAGATTGTTCCAAGAGTTTACAACCCTCTCCGGAAAAAAGTTTGCCCTCACAGTTTTCTGGACTTGCGGCTTCTTCCAATCTTGAGCAGTGACCTTGTGGGCGAGCGTCCGCCAGCTCCAAGTAAGGACACTGACTGAGTAGTGCCCCTGAGATGCTTATACACCTCAACTAGTCCCCCTCAGCTCATCTGTGGTATGTTGCAGTGCTCAGGCGCTCCAATCTCTCACAGGGTAGCTGGAGGTGCTGGAAGTGCACGGCACCAGTCCGGTGGCCCTCCTCCTTGAACATTTTCAACCAACTGACAGTCCCTAGCATGTCTCGGTGACTTCAGACGGGGTGACAGTACTTCCAGATGGGAAGCACTTCACTCTTGAAGATCGTTACGAAGGACGGACCGCTCCAGATATCTGGAAACGACCTTCTTATAAGACCCACAATTTATTTGCCTGGCTTACCTTCTCTTTCCCGCAATGGCCCGAGAACTTCAGTTCATTGTCAACATACACACCCCAGGTCCTTCTCACATTCAGTCTCAACTAGTGCAGTTTCTTCATCCCGTTGGGACATATGATACGCCTCCCTACTGTTGGTATGCCCTATGTGCACCCTACACCCCGTGACATTGAATTTCAGCAGCCATTTCTTCGACCATTCCTGGAGCCCACAGAGTGTCCTGCAGGTCTTCACAGTTCGCTTGGTTCTTAATTTCTCGAACAACTTGGCGTCATCGGCAAACATTTGTATGGAGGAGTGTATAAAACGTCAGGCATGTCATTTATGAAACAAACAGACAAAAGAGGGCCCAATACACTGCCCTGTGGTACCCCACTTGTGACAGCAGATAACGATTTCGTGCCATTAATCACCACACACCAAGCTTGCCGTCATGTAGAAAGTCTTATCCACGCTAGACATTTCCCCGAATTCCGTACCCTTCCAGTTTGATTTTCAGCCTTCGTGGGGTAATACGCTGTCGAAAGCCTTGGCAAAATCTAGGTAAAATATTGTCGATATTACCACCCCGTTCCAGAATATGGGTCCAAATATCCAATACCTTGAGCAATTGTGTTAAGCAGGAGCGCCCCGGCATAAACCGTGTTGGCAATCCTTACAAGGTTGTTTCTGTATTAGATGTTCCATTGCGGCATCTCTGATAATACTCTCAAGTACTTCTTTACATATTATGCTGGTCAGGCTCACCGGTCAATAGTTGTTCGCGGAGTGACGAACGCCCTTCTTCTTGGAAGATAGGACTCGTATAACCCACTTTCCATTCATCAGACCATTTGCTCATCCAGGCATTTACAAAACAAAGATCTTCAGGGCTCTGCAAACTGTTGCACAACTCTCTTCTGCTCGAATTTCATGTTACTACGCATTTGCTTCATATATCCCGTCCACTATTTAGCGTAAGCAACGTCAGAGAAGAAGGTTTAGAGCTCGATATAAAGGTAACCAAGGTAAAATAACAAACAAAAGCTCGTACAAAAGAGAAAGTAGTGTGGTGACAAATCCATAATACAATAGTTTCCCAGCCATGTTTTTCTTACATTTTCTTTTTAACAAAAAAGGATTGAAAAACTTTTTAGCTAGATATTCCTTCCTCAATTGGGAGACAGGCTTGGGAGTCCCAATACAATCCTTCAATAAATGCTGAGCCAACATCAGTCAAGTACGAAATACGCGTGGAACATAATATTTATTGGATATTCATATCTTGTACTGTATTTAATGGGCATAAATCACGAGCACCTTTTGTTGACATTCAGTGAGGCTGGGAGCTTTTCAAACTATCAATACAGCACGGTTACATTATAGAATTTAAAATGTTTATAAATGAACCAAACTAACGTAACCTAACCTATTCAACTTGAGCTTCACCTGTATTGAATACAGTATTATTATACACATAGGTTAAGTTGGGTTGTAAGTTATTAGTCTGGTACATTTTACAAAACGACACCAAGTGGTGGGGGACTTGATGAAAAACGAAAACAAAATTAAACAAAAAATTATAAGTATGACGCATGTAAAATTAATACGTCCACAGTACATTTATATTGTACTTGACTAAAGATTAAATAGTTTAGCACTGTGTCACAAAATAATGCCCACTCTCGTCTGTGGTGCCAACCACCATGTCATCTTGTGAATGCCAGGAGGAACAAGTGTATATTATACACTTCTCTCACCTTGCTGCAAGAATTGTAATTTTCGGTGGACATATCACCCTTTTGATCTCGGTCTTAATACTGAACGAACCTTCTGTTGAATCTGTACCAACAAGCCATTCTGGGAAGAAAAATTCTCACTATTTCGTGATCCAGAATAAGTGGTAAGAAAAGTTCATTATACCACAGGCTTGAAAAGTTAACTTGATCGCCAGGTGGGTCAGTCGCTCAGTTGCGGCTATTCGATCACCACCCTGGCTACAAGTGACCTAACTACTAAGGTACTGAGGTTGTGTTCCTCTTACGTTGGTTTTATTATCGGTTGTCTATTTACAAGTTTATTTATATTTTAATGGACTTATATTTCGTCTTGTACAATAATTCGTCAACTGAAGAAAAATAGAAATACCAATTCAATAATAATCTATTATATCAACAAATTACTGAAGTACCTGAAGGGTTTAGAATAATTATAAGAAAATTTATACAATGCTTTTGTCATACGGCATAAGGTTCTGACGACGCGTTACTATGTGTGGTGAGGTGATATGTGCTTCCTGTTAAGTTGGTGAACTAATCTGGACAGTGGTGCAGTTGTCTCTAAATCACCTCATTTGTTCTTATTATTACATACATATTGCTTATGCTTATATACTCACAGTGTGCAAATACGCCTTCTTTATTAGATATAATAAGTGAACTAAACAGCTTTTTGACAATGATCATTTCAATTTGTGTTATCTTGATGAGACCGTTCAAATGTGGAAGGTTATTGACTTAATTATAATTATTCTAAATTATTATTCATGTTCATCTCGTTTGTGCCATTGTGGTTCTCTGCGTTATTATCCTCAATGACATGAAAAGCAATTATAAATACCCTCTTAAATGTGATCTGGTTTTATGAAAACAATACTCTTACCTGGATTTATTCCACTTAAAAATGAGTTAAAGCTCATTTTATACGAAGTAATTTATTATTGGAGTTGTTTGATGCTGTACAGGGTGCCGCAAAATATCGTGCCTGTGTGTGTGTGTGTGATCAGTTAATCAACATAAAACCATCTTGCAGGAGTTATCATGAACAAGGAGTGTGAGACGGAGGCTGAAGGGCACCACTACCCAGGAGCCGTCAGCCACACGGAGACTCCGCCACGCTACACAGGTGACTCAACTACTACTGCTACTTCTAGAGATAATTTGGTAGTGATTTATTAACCAACAGAATCAATGATGAGTTACATTGTTACAAAAATGTCGTTGAAGATCTAAAACTTGGAACCATAAATTTTGTATAATGACTGAACTACTACTGCCTTCCCTTCCTTATGTGTGTGCACATCAACCTTAGACCACTGTGTGTCTTCCTCCCCTCCACCTTCTCATCTATGTACTTGTTCCGAAAAAGATGCACTGGGAAGTAATAGCTTTCACAACAAGTGCCAGAATCCCTGCCACGGTGTGTCCGTCATCTTCGTATCTTCTGTCATCAGCTGGCAGTCTTATAACACTGCATTGATATCAACTGGAAAGCAGCGAATTTGCAGTATAGTTTTGGACATTTCCGACTAGTACACTCAGCGTTGTCTCCTTGAGGTATGGACCCCTAGAGTGTTGGGGCCTGAATCTGAATTTATACATTTTACTACGTATTATAGTAAACAAACGGCCAAGAGTTGTCAGCTGTCTCCAGCAGTGTTCGACGAATCTCGAACAAGACTGTACATGCATTTATTTTTATGGTATACACAACGTAAGGCTTACGAGTATTTCTGACGTAATTATGCGATGTTCGGTTACCTAATGTAATAGGATCAATACATGCATACCAACCTCCTGAGACACGAGTTGCAGTAGCATTTCATAAGTCATCGGACCCAGCCTGGCTGATACTGGGAGATGCTGTATATGAAAGTTTGACTGTGTAATGGGCACGAGTCTAGTGGCTAAGTGTTATTGTTTTGCAAGTAAAGTGAGATATTATAAAAGATTAATTTACCAGAGTAGCGTGAAAAATACCCGCGTGGCTCATGATGATGATGCAACGGGCGAGGGTGTGCTACAGCATAGCCTTCACGATTCGCTTAGTATCTTCGGAGTCAGTAGTCAAGGGAGACAGTCATCGGCATAACAACGGTCACTATCATATGCCTTTCATACTGTATGTGCAATACTTCAGCCAAATTACATTGAATCTTTGATGAGTTGTATGTGTGTTTTGTAAATGAAAAAGTCCAGGTCTGAATGACTCCAGCTTAGTTTCCTCTGTATTTCGGGATTCCCTCTTTTGGCCATTTGCACATTTGTTTAATGGAGATGTTCGGGGTACTTAGTTCTAACTACAGGGCGAACATAAACACCTGTAGAGTTTTGTAGGTTCTATTCAACGGAAATATACAGGGTGCGCTTACAAGCGCAGGTAGTTCCTACACTCCTATATGGTTCAACTGGACCTCACTCTGACCTCTCAGGCGACATGTGGTAAGTGGTTTACTAGCAGCTTCCAGATGTCGCCAGGCACATTTATCTAAGCATGTGGTGACA
>NW_024727199.1:0-16641 GCF_018991925.1 Homarus americanus
TTTTTTATGTTAAGTATGTAACCCCATTTTTATGCTTTTTCTTTATCATTACATTATTCTCCTATGTATGTTTATTTACCTGTATTTTGTTTCCCTGTGCAATGTTGTCAGTGATGATAGATTGTTTTTTTATCTACCGTTTATCCCATGTATGTAACCATTGTGTTTTTGTTTTGTATGCTTTTTGTGCCAGATGCCTGTAATAGTCCTGATGTGTTGTTATGAGTGTGTGTAGTGTGACACCATATCAAAAGGTAACAGTTATTTAAAGAATCTGTGTAACTACTGTACATGTACCGCATAATAAGAATCCTGGGGAAAGGGGGAGCTTTGTCATGGTCACATTGACTGCTAGTCTGTTTTAACCCTGTTGATTCATATTATACTCCACGCCCGCAAAACATGAATGGGTAGCTGGTTAGCTATCCCTAAGAAGAAATGCGCTTTTTCCTCTCTCGTTTTACAATAAGGATCCCTCTCTAAGCCCAGCCTTTGTGAAGACAGTTGTCAATACGTTTTTATTCCACTTTCTCTTGGCAAGCTCAATCTTGAATTAGTTTATGTAAATCAACTCAAGTAATTTGCCAGACCTTTGTCAACTGAGGGTCATCTCTGAATGTGTAACAGTTGGTTTGTTTGTAATTTCTGTCATTGTGGGAGATAGCCACGTCTGGCAACTCAGGGGTATATAAACCACGGGCGGGGAGGATCAAGCCTCCCGTGATGCCTTCCAACTTCATTCCCAGGTATGTAGCAGTGTTCTCCGTCGATACAGCCATTCAGTTTGATTTAGTCAATGTAGTGAATTATCAGTGTTCATGTTGTAACAGTGGAATTGTCATTCACCCAGTGTAAGACTAAGATAAGGGGGGCAGTTTCAGAAGGGAGGTTGTGTAAGAAAAAAATACCCCCCTTACACTGGTGGGCGAGGAGCTTTCTGAGGGAGCTGGTTGGTGAGGAGCTGTAGAGAGGTCTTGCTGGTCCAGTAGGTCAGAGTAGAATGGTCTCCCTGGCCAGCCTTGCCCGTATTTATACAATTCTGCTACCTCAGGAATCGAGGCGAGCGTAGCGTGGGAGCCAATCACAGAGGAGAATGCCAGAGGTGCCCGGCACTCTGATCCTGGCATGTCGTGGGAAGCTATGGCCTCTCCTGGGGTTGCTACATGTGCATGCGCACTAGGGAGTAGGTCTACCAGCATCGCTGATAGGTGCGCGGCAGCTCAGCCGTCAGTTGTAGAGGAGTGGATCCACTACAACCTACTTAACGAGTACCCCTGTGACGTACCTACTTAATGTGTACCCCTGTAAGATACCTGTTTAATATGTACCCCTGTGAGGTACCTAATTAATGTGTACCCCTGTGAAATACCTGCTTAATATGTACCCCTGTAAGCTACCTACTTAATGTGTACCTCTATGACATACCTACTTAATATGTACCCCTGTGAGGTACCTGCTTAATATGTACCTGTTGGGGTATGTGCCAGTTTGGCAGCAGTGTATGGGTCCACCAACGGTGGAAGTTTAATTGTCAGTTCCGGCTCAGCCTCCAAGCCAGTGTGGACATGTCTGTTCCCCCTTGTCACCTTTGCTAATAAACAGACTATGGACGCTGCCTTTCATTGTCCCCTGGCTTGGCACCCTAACATGGCGCAGTGTACTTCTACGGGTGGCCCGGAGGGAGCGTTGCCAACGTCTACAGTGGCGTTTCCAGGCCAGCACCAGCGGAGCGGCTAGACGCAGTTCACAACACAGCTCACACATGGTCGCCAACTGCGGCTTACAAGGTGTTGGAGCTGGCCTGTTGTACCCTGCGCTCCCACAGCAGGCTCAGGCAGCAGGTCGCCCACCTGCCACCGCCGGCGGCCCCGGGCAAGGCGTCCATGGGCATGTCTCCCACCGAATTCAGAGCCTGGGCATTCAGCACGCCACCTACAGCTACGGATGCAAATGGCCACAGGCTCTGGCAGCAGGCTACGTCCACCTTCTGTGTGACATGGAGATGCAGCAGTGCACTGATGCGCGAGCGAAGTGTGTCTATGATAACTTGACGATGGAGGAAGCCATAAGGGCTGTACTTTTATCCTCTTCATCACTGATCGGCTCGTTAGCAGCTTGGGCGATCGGTCACGTCTCTGTTACGCACTGTTGGCAAGTACTGGGCATGCACCGGCTCCTGAATGTACCTGAATCAAGATCGTCTTAGTGATGTGAAAGTGTAAATTGATGTAGGATTTTTAATGCTAGACGCGATTGTACTTTTGAAAACTCAATCTCCTCCGAGTTGGAGACACAGCCCAGGTCAAGAAGCCTAAAGCCACAAAACATTGCCATATGACAAACTTTTTTTTTATTTTTCTTGTAGAGTTGTGGTCATGGCTGTGATAAAGGCCAACCAGGGAGTGTAGTACTGTGCCTTTAGTTAAATCAGTTCATTGTGTCATCAGTGACCGCGGAAGAGGTTGTAAATAACTTAACTTTTTACTTTTTATTCTCTTCACCACTCATCGGCTCGTTAGCCACTTCGGCGATCGGACACGTCTCTGAATACTTTTCCATTTCTTTTATCCTCTTCAAAAGATCGGCTTGTTAGCCGCTTGGGCGATCGGTCACGTCTCTGTTATGCACTGTTGGCAAGTACTGGGCATGCACCGGCTCCTGAATGTACCTGAATCCGCTCCAGTGTTGGTCAAGTCTTGTCTTGAAAGAGCTCACACTCTTTGCCATCAACACTTTCTGGTAGATTGTTCCAAGAGTTCACAACGCTCACTTCGAAAAGTTTGCCCTCACAGTTTTCTGGACTTGCGGCTTCTTCAATCTTGAGCTGTGACCCCTTGTGGGGCGAGCGTCCGCCAGCTCCAAGTAAGGACACTCGATTGAGTAGTGCACCTTGAGATGCTTATACACCTCAATTAGGTCACCCCTTGCCCGTCTGTAGTATAAGCTAGGAAAGTTCAGGCGCTCCAATCTCTCAGGGTAGCTGAGGTGCCGAAGAGCAGGCACCAGTCTGGTGGCCCTCCTTTGAATATTTTCAACAAACTGAGAGTCCCTAGCATATTACGGGGACCAGACGGGGTGACAGTACTCCAGTTGGGGAAGCACTTCACTCTTGAAGATCATTACGCGGGACGGACAGTCTAGATATCTGAACGACCTTCTTATAAGACCCAATTATTTATTTGCCTGATTTACCTTCTTCTCACAATGGCCCGCGAACTTCAGCTCATTGTCAACATACACACCTAGGTCCTTGTCACATTCAGTCTCAAATAGTGCAGTTTCTTCATCCCGTTGGGACATATGATAGGCCTCCTTACCGTTGGTACACCCCAGGTGCATCCTTTTACACTTCGTGACATTGAATCTCAGCAGCCATTTCTTCGACCATTCTTGGAGCCCACAGAGGTCCTTCTGCAGCTCTTCACAGTCCGCTTGGTTCTTGATTTCCCGAAATAACTTGGCGTCATCGGCAAACATTTGTATGGAGGAGTGTACAACGTCAGGAACGTCATTTATGAAACAAACAAATAACAGCGGGCCCAATACACTGCCCTGTGGTACCCCGCTTGTGACAGATACGGATGATGATTTCGTGCCATTAATCACCTCACTTTTACTTTTTTACTTTTATCGTCTTCGCCACTGATCGGCTTGTTAGCCGCTTGGGCGATCGGTCACGTCTCTTTTCATTTATCTTCTTCACCAAAAGATCGGCACGCTAGCCGCCCGGGCGATTGGTCACGTCTCTGTCACGCACTGTTGGCAAATACTGGGCATGCACCGGCTCCTGAATGTACCTGAACCCACTCCAGTGTTGGTCAAGTCTTGTCTTGAAAGAGCTCACACTCGGTGCCGTCACAACACTCTCTGGTAGATTGTTCCAAGAGTTTACAACCTTCACTCCGAAAAAGTTTGCCCTCACGGTTTTCTGGACTTGCGGCTTCTTCAATCTTGAGCTGTGACTCTTTGTGGGGCGAGCGTCTGCCAGCTCCAAGCAAGGACACTCAACTGAGTAGTGCCCCCTTGCCGTAGCCAGGCCTGAGCCGATCTGAGAGAATTTAGCTAGCTAGGCAGGGAGAGTTGCTAGACATTACTAGGACAATAAATGAGATCTTCTAGTTATTTGACAAGCGCGGTACAGACATAGTACATCGGGACATAGTAAGTAGACATAGGCATTAGACATAAGCATAGATATCAGACATGCTATAATAATATATAGTAATACAGACATGTGAATAAATGGTACAATGAATGGTAACAGTCTTGCCATCAGGCGTGTTCACATGTCTTGGTATTTACATATCTATACACCTCCCCCCCCCCCCTTTACGCTCGTAGTGCAATCTCGAGCGGCTACGGACTCTTTTTCCATGAGTCGGGGGGAGTGGCGAGGGACAATGGGAGGATCAACTGACGACCTTCGTTCCTGGTCTGGGCAAGGGGACACAGGGGACGGGGAGGAAGGTCCGTCACTAGAGGATGGCACTGGGCGGAGATGGCGTCTGTTTCGCCACCACACACGACCACTGGTGAGGCGGACTTGGTACGAACGAGACTCGCCACGGCCCATGACGACCCCGACCTTGTCCCAGCGGTGTGACGTCGGGTCCTGGATTCGTACTTGCTGGCCGACGGTCAACCTGGGAAGGGGGCGGGCGTGGGCGTCATAGTGGCTTGTCACTTGGGCCATCCGGGCAGCCTCGCGGCGGTCACACTCGTCCGCCTTGATCTGCCATTCATCTAAGAAGGACTGGGGGTGGGCAGGCACACAAGTACGAAGGGGGCGGCCATACAACACCTGGGCAGGAGAGCGTCCGGCAGGGGTAGGGGTGTTACGGAGTTCCAGTAGGCCCCTGTCGAACTCCTCGCAGTCCAGGTTCCCCGTCGGTGCTGTCTTGAGGATGAGGTATTTTACGGACTTTACCGCTGCCTCGGCGTGGCCATTCGCCTGCGGGTAATGAGGGGAGGTGACGATGTGGTGGACGCCCCAGCGTTCGGCGAAGCTCTTGAACTCGTGGCTATTGAACGGGGGCCCACCGTCGGTTCGGAGGCGGAGAGGCACTCCGACTTCCCGGAAGAAGCAACAAAACATCCGGATGACCCTGGAAGAGGTGGTGTCCCGACCACAGGGAACTACCACGGGCCATCCAGAGAGCCTGTCGGCGACCACCAGGAAAGACTTTCCGGCCACA
The DNA here is from genome assembly GCF_018991925.1 of Homarus americanus. Classification (NCBI taxonomy): domain Eukaryota; kingdom Metazoa; phylum Arthropoda; class Malacostraca; order Decapoda; family Nephropidae; genus Homarus; species Homarus americanus. The sequence goes on from NW_024727199.1 coordinate 5,196, forward strand.
TGAAAGAAGTCGGCGGACACAGACTCAAAGGGCCGCTTCGGGAGGTCATTGCACAGGTACGGCCCTTGTTGCTGGCTGGGCTGGAGTTGCTGGCAAGGCTCACAGGCCTCAACCATGCTCTTAATATCGGCGTCAATACCAGGCCAGAAGACTGTCTGACGGGCTCTGCGCCTGGTGGCTTCAACGCCGCGGTGGCTGTCGTGGAGGCGGGATAAGGTGCGCCGGCGGAGGGCAGCAGGAACGACGATCCTGGGGCCGTACAACACCAGCTCTCCGTCCGCATAGAGGCTATCCCTTAGCTTCCAGAAGGGGAGGGCGGAGGCGTGAATGTCGTAGCGGTTGGTGGGGAATCCAGCGGAGACGTAGTCGAGGAGTTGGACGTATGCCGGGTCTTGAGCGGCGGCGATGCGAAGCTCCTGGAGAGTCCTATCGTCTTCGATGGAGGGCGTCGTCGTCGTCTTGTCAGCAAGAGAAGTGGCTGTGTGTGTCACTAAAGACCGAACGTGAGCCGCGGCCGTGGTACAGTCGACTTCATCTTCGGGTGTGGGGCGACTAACAGGGGCTCGGGAGAGGGCGTCTGGTATGCACAGAAGCTTCCCGGCGCGCCACACAGCTGTAAAGACGTAAGGGGCGGTCTTCTCTTTGAGACGTTGGAGGCGAGGATTTTCGATGGGGTCCAACGTGTAGTGATTGAGGATGGGTATGAGCCGGCGATGGTCCGTCATGAGGGTGAAATGCCCAAGGCCGAACAGGTAAAGGCGGTACTTGGCCATAGCCCAGGCGACTGCCAGCATCTCTAGTTCGATGGTGGCGTATCTGGTCTCCGTGTCCGTCAAAAACCTGGAGCCACACTGAACTAAGCGCAGTCTACCCTGGCCGTGATCTTGAAGGAGGGCATATCCGAGGCCGTATAGACGGGAGGCGTCGGTCTGGAGGACCACTGGTAAGGACGGGTCGAAGGGTGCCAAGACTGGTGGTGACAGCAACGCCTTCTTAACATTCCTGAACGCTAGGTCGTGGTCAGGAGTCCAGAGGAAAGAGCGCTTGGGGCTCATGAGGGGGCGTAGAGGTTGGGCTGATGTGGCGATTTTAGGGGAGAAGTCGGCCAGCTGATTTGCCAGGCCCATAAATGAGCGAAGGTCGGTCAGGTTCGCTGGAGTAGGGAAGTCCCTGATGGCCTTGACCTTCTCCTCATCAGCTGAGATCCCCTCTAGCGAGATGTTGTAGCCGCAGTAGTTAACTTGGGAGGCGGCGACCACAAATTTATCTTTGTTCAGGGTGATACCATGGGCACGACATCTTGTGAGCATCAGATGAACTCGGTTCAAGTGGGCTGGGAGATCATCGTCGAAGAGCAGGATGTCATCTACGACCTTCACGCAGTTGGTGACACCCTGCAGAGCCATATCCCCACGGAGGCAGTACGCATCCCCCGTTGCTGCGAAGCCCATGGGTCCGCGGCAGTGTTGGAAGCGGCCGTGGGGCGTGATGAATGTAGTGAGGTGGCGATCTTCTTCCGCCAGGTCGACTTGCCAGTACCCATGTAGTGCATCCGCCGTGGTAAAGAACTTTGCAGACGGGGTGACGCTGCGGACTGCTTGGATGGGCGTAGGCGATGGATGGGCGGGACGGGAGACCTGCGAGTTGAGATGGGTGAGGTCCACTGTGATGCGAACACCTACAGGCTTGGGTGCCAAGACCATAGGGTGGCACCACTCGGAGGGCTCCTCACCGGCGTGTCTGATGATCCCCTGCTGCACCAGAGAATCGAGCTCCGCCTTCACCTTGTCCCGTAGGGCAAAGGGGATAGGCCTGGGTGTGTGGATGGCGAAAGGCGTCGCGCCAGGCTTGAGGTGGATTCTCATCGGGGGGCCTGTCATCTTCTTGAGCCGCGTCTTCTGGAGGTCGGACTTGGAGACAAGGACGTCGCTGAACTGATGAAGAAAGAACTCCCGGGCGGCAGCAGGTGTGGTCATGGCTGAAACAGGTATCTCTGCACACCTGTTGAGGTGTGTCACGGCGAGGATGGGCTTTGGGAACTCGGATGAGACGATGGCCAAGTCCTGACAATGACCACATGACAAGAGAGGGGTTTGGATGCCCTCATGGACGTGGACTGTGGCAAGGCAAGACTTGGGACCGAGCTGTAATGTTGCCTTGAAGCAACCCAAAGCTGGAGACATCGGGGACCCGTCCGCTGTGAGCACGTCGTTCATGGCTGTGGGTGACAGGTTACTCCTGGGAATGTTGAGGGCGTCCAGGTGTGTTGGTCCAATCACCGTGATGTCCGCGCCCGTGTCAGGTATCATCAGGAGGTTGGAAGAGTTGGTACCGTAGGACAGACGAACATTGACGGGCTTGGGGGACCTGTCACTCGAGGCTTCATCCACGCGTCGGCATCCTTTGTTGTTCTTGGGAGACGGTGGTGTGGACGTTCTGTCGGGCTGTGAAGAGACGTTTTGACCTGGAGATGGAGGCTTCTTGGTGGACCCGCAACACTTGGCGAAGTGTCCTTGCTTGTTGCAAGCGTTGCATGAGACCTTGTTGGCAGGACATCGACTTGTGCGGGGCCAATGGCCTTGAAACCCGCAGTTTCGACATTTACTATCAGCCGCAGGGCACTTTCCTGGACCGTGCTGGCGCTGACAGCTTCTGCAGGATTCGGGAGAAAAAACTGGTGACTGTGACGGGGGCTGTGGAGAGGACGCCGTCTGCATCTGGCGTTGATTCCTCTTGTAGGTGGAGACGGCATGAACTTGAGACGGCGATGAGTGTATAGCTGAGGCAGCCTCTCTTGTGGCCTCATACGACCTGCAACGGGTGACGAAGTCGGTGAGGGAAGAGGCGGCGTCGAGGGTGAGGAGTTTCTGAAGCAGGTCCTCGTCACGTACACCCATCAGCAAGATCATCTTGAGCTGGATCTCAGCACAGGTTACAAGATCACCTGTACATAGGTCCACCTCGGCTGCTAGGTCCTTAAGTCGTGCGTAGAAGTCTGAGAATGATTCCCCAGAAGCTTGTTTGCAGGATAGCAGTTCCCTACGACGCAAAGCTTCATTGCGGAGGCCACGGAAATGACTCTGCAAGGCGTTTAAAACCTCTGTCACTGACATGGAGGAGTCAGGGGGAATGGCTAGCATGTGCTCTAGGAGGCGTTGAACATCGAGGGAAATGCACGATCTTAATTGGATGAGTTGTTTATGAGGGGGCATTCGGTTGAGGTCAGACATAACAGCAAAGTCTTCGAAACGACGTCGCCATTGACGGTATACTTGATATGTTGCATCAGATTGAAGAGGTGGGGGGCTGGGAACTGAAGACTTGCTGTGCAGAGGTGTACTCGAGACGGCAGGTAATGGAGGAGGCATGGAGAGGTCGACGAGAGTTGAGACTGGAGCAGGTGGTTGAGGAGGCACTGAGGTATACCCAAGAGGGATAGGTGACGTGTGAGGAGGCGTTGTCTGAAGGGTAGAGGAAGAGGCTGAAGCTGGCGAATTGGTTGTGGCAGCTGGAGAAGTCGTCCTCGTTGCCAGCAATTCCAATAGTTCCAGGAATTTGCGGTTATCAGCTTGGTGTTGTTGTTGAAGTTGAAGACGGTAAGCTGATTCCTCTGACTGTCTTGACAATTCCTCTTGACGTCGTTTTTCCTTCTCTAATTGACGTCTTTGGGCTTCCTTCTCTTGGGAAACTTGTAGGAAGTGAATTAACTGACGTATATCCTGGCTCCCATCCTTTGAATTTGGCGCGCCCGGCGTGTGAGGCGTGAGGGGGGGTGGGAGGGTCTGTGAGGCTTCGTCTTCCTCATAATCCTCATCTAAATTTCCCAGCAAATCGTCGTGGTCAGACATCACGTGTTTGGTATGGTTGCGATGGGAAAGACAAGGAGAATAAGGTGAAGTGCTATGTTTTCGTTAATGTACTTGCCTAAGTGCAGGAACTGGCGGGCAAGTAAAAGAGTATTGACTGTAATATTTGTGAAGTGAGAGGAGGCGGCTGGCAGCGGTGTATTCCTCCGCGCGCCCGGGCGAGATGCTGGTGATGACTCAGTGGAGGGGAGGGAGTCAGTGGCTTGCGGGCCTGCGCGGATGGGGGGTGTATGCCGGAGGTGCTGTCTTGGAGACTGGGCTGAAGGCGTTTCTGCTACCTGTAGGGCCGCAGAAACATAGCAAACAGACATGAAAGGCACTGCACTTCACTTAGGGCACTTCACAAGGTCACAAAGCACTTTAAATCCAGGGGCACTGTGGAGTATATCTTCTGGGCAGGAAACAGACGAGGCCGGCTCTTGCAACTTGTCAACTGTCGTGTTGGAGCTACTCAACTGCGCCATGTGGTGGGATGAAATCCTAGACAAGGTTCTTCAAACTCCAGAGCACGAGCAGTAGATATATTCAATAAGTGGTACAAGACTTGGCGGGATAGCCGACCGATACAGAAGCGAGCACAAGGGACCCCTGGCCGTAGGTAGGCCGAGGCCGATCTGAGGGAAGTTAACTGGCTAGGCAAGGGGAGTTGCTACACATTACTAGGACAATAAATGAGGTCTTCTAGTTACTCGACTAGCGCGGTACAGACATAGTATATCGGGACATAGTAAGTGAACATAGGCATTAGACATAAGCATAGATATCAGACATGCTATAATAATATGTAGTAATACAGACATGTGAATAAATGGTACAATGAATGGTAACAGAGTCCTGCCGTCAGGCGTGTTCACATATCTTGGTATTTACATATCTATACAACTACTACCATAAGCACCACCATTAGTTACCACCACTACCTCCTACTACCAGCCACACAACCATTACCATCACCACCATCACAAAGATTACCACATCCTTCTACTATCCCCCGCCCCCACCACTTACTACCACCATCCCCTACCATCACCACCATATTGAACCACTAACACCACCAGCGTCATTGGCACCACTAACATCACTAATACATGAATTTATCCACAAATATCCACACACGTCCGCACTACCATAATAACAAACGCACTCATAAATATCAGTACAACACACACACACACACACACACACGTATACACCAAAATACATACACAGACATACTCATATATACAGCAGGTAATGAGACTTAGTTTCCCATATATCTGGTAAATTTACATGTTGGTATTTTCTGAACAATTTACATATAATACTTACCATTAGTCGCTGCCTCGCCCACCGAAGGCCTCCAGACAGTCGTGTGTGTGTGTGTGTTTGAGCGAGAGAGCAGAACATCCATCCATACAGCATTTCACAGGATCACAGAAGCAATTTTACCTGACCAACCCTGACTAACAACTCCCTCACTGTGGATGTAGGTTAGGTTAGGTTAAGTTAGGTTTGAGTTAGACTAAATTAAAAGCTAAGTTAAGTTATTTTGAGTCGGTGTCGAAGGCTTAGTTGGTCACTTAAAATGCATTCTCAAATAATGGATGACTTATCGGTTAACTTAAATCCCCTCCCCTCGCATACACTACTGGGGTCATTTTCTTAATGGTGCAGACGATGGATGAGAGCCAACGAGGATTTTACTGAGTCCTCTGTGAGCCCTTGAGTGATGCACGTCCTGTTTCTCTGATGCAGTAGTGGAAAATTATGCTTCTTTCTTTCTTTCTTTCTTTCTTATCCAGGCTGACTCTCTCTCTCCCTCCCCTCTTCCGGTAACATTAGATCAATATGCAATTATATCATGAATATAGCGGCAGCCTCCTGAGAGAGAGAGAGAGGCGTACGGTATTATAGACATTCTTTAACAGAAGATGAAGTGTTATTTTTTTCTACAGGACAGACAACACATCATGAGACACAGGACAAGCTTAAGAGATTACTGTCGACTCTTGTGATAACAGCTGTATGTATCCAGCCCTCTCAGGTCGTGGTACTGTTTTTGTTCCAGTGTGATGATGTTCTTGTTCCAGTTGTGATGCTGTTCTTGTTCCAGTGGTGATGCTGTTCTTGTTCCAGTGGTGATACTGTTCTTGTTCCAGTAGTGATGTTGTCGTTGTTGTTCCAGTGGTGATGTTGTTGTTCCAGTGGCGATGCTGTTCTTGTTCCAGTGGTGATGCTGTTCTTGTTCCAATGGTGATGCTGTTCTTGTTCCAGTGGTGATGTTGTTGTTGTTCCAGTGTTGATGTTGTTGTTGTTCCAGAGGTGATAAAGACTTCGTTATGTTATCAGTACAAGATAATTCAGCATCTCATAAGTCATGATCACCATCCTTCACCATCCTTCACTACACTTTATCTTTATCCACCTCCTCACCTCTCACCAACCCTCACCATTCTCATCTACCTTTCACCATCAGGCCTCATAGCCTTACAGCGTTACAGATTAATACATAATACCACCAGGTACTCTTTATATCTCAAGTCTCAAAAGAAATATTCACGTTTTAAAAGATATTAATCATTATAAGTTTGTGTGTAATGCAAGAGTTCCACCGCTAAGGCTGCATGTGAGGCATTTGCATTATTTCCAATATTCTTCTCTATTCTTTACTGTTTTATTAATGTTTGCCTCCGGAATTTTTTTAGATATGGTAATAAAACACAAGCATTTTTTTATCAGGAAGCTGTTTAAATCTGTCTCGTGAGAGTGTTAATTAAATTCTCTATTATTTTTTCCCTGTATCTGTTTCCCTTCGTTCACAGTACCTTAAATATGTGCTTAGTTTATGGTGAATCAGTTTAGTATAAATCTGAATAATTATAGGAATAAGTGTAAGTTAATAATAATATTAATAATAAAAGTAACTGCAGGTGAAATATTACTATCATAAAGAGTCATAAGGCTTAACTGAAGCCTGTTACGTGACAGGAAGGTGCGAGTAAGGAACGCTGGCGGAGAGGGGGAGGGGAGGGGTGGAGAGGAAGAGTAGTGTGGGAGAAGAGAGGAAGAGTAGTGTGGGAGAAGAGAGGGAGAGTTGACCTAAACAGTCAAGGGTGAGTAGAGGCAGCGTGTGGGGGCCGTGCTGGACGCCTGCTGCCGGGGGTCTGGGAGAAAGTGTCGTGCGTGTCTGTGAGTCGGCGAGGGAAGGTAGGCGGACTATAGTACCTGACAAATCGTGTTATTATACTTCATCATAGCTATATTTTATATTGTACCGCGAAATACAGCACACTAGTTTTGATACGAGTTATTCATTTTCACTAATTCAAGCTTTGTATTGATTCATCTATAGTCTTACTGTTGTATGTAAAAGTTTAATGTAATTTATCAACTGGTAGTAACGTTATTAGTCATGGAAAATTTATGTAACGTTATTAAAGGATGATTTCCAATTCCCATCAATGGTGTAGTATTATAAAACCGAAAATAGCCGCTCGAAAGCTGTTGGAACGACCTCAGATAACAGGAGTTGTATACCTCTGATGTGCCCCGACTCACACGGACTGCTGTTAGGGCGGATGCCTATCTTAATAACTGTATATTTTAGTATTATTACCTGATTCACGCTTCGTAATATACCTCCTGTGTGTGTGTGTGTGTGTGTGTGTGTGTGTGTGTGTGTGTGTGTGTGTGTGTGTCCGTCCGTCCGTTAATTGCGAGAAAGTATTTTGGTCTCAAGAGAACGCTGAGAGATAATTAGCTGGAGATAATAGGAAAAGCTCTTACTATTTCCTCCCAGGTATTTCTCAGACGTTGAGCTGAGAAGTAAGTGTGGCAGAAGCGATAACTGGGAAGTGGCGCAGCTTTCAGTAATTACCATAAAGCAACTTTTACTCTCGTCTAAGAATCGTCTTTTGTTTATTGAGAATCTACCTGGTCAGACCCTGGCTGTATTAGGGCTTCATTAACAGGATTGGTATTTTTCTGATGTGTGATATTGGTATAGAAGCTTATCCTCTGTTGCCAGTTGCGTCTGGACAACCATCTGATCAATAGAGAGAAAGGTGGGCAGACAGAGATGTTGATATAGTGAGACAGTCAGGTAGGCAAAGGGAAAAGCAGTATTAGACAGACGGAGCTACAAAGAGAAAATGATAGCGAGGGAGATAGACAGAGAGACAATTAGGCAGAGACTGAAACGGAGACTTACACAGACAAAGTGACAAAGTTTATCAGTGATAGGTCAGGCCCTTGTATTATGGACCAACCTGGCTGAAAGTTGAGTCAGTTTCTCTCCCTCTCTCTCTTATACCAATTGGTACATTTTATTTTTTAAGAGAATCCATAAGATTAGAATGAATGTAGATATTTTGTGTTACTAGAGAGTTCATAAAACACACACACACACACACACACACACACACACACACACACACACACACATACATACATACATACATACATACATACATACATGCATACATGCATACATACATACATACATACATACATACATACATACATACACACATCATTCACAATGTACAATTAACACTATAAAGGTGGTAAAGACAGCAGAACATAGTGTAAACAAGATAATAGTCGCGTACTACAACACAGGAAATGAAATAGTACTAGTAAAGTGGAAGCAGATGCATACATAAAAGTTTATAAGAATAATTCACTACGATAATACTGGTCCAAAAGTTTCCCCCTTAACAGTATATATAGTTATAATAGTAGTTATACATTCTATCAAAATAAAGGATTTGTAAAAAATAAAAATACTGGAATGAACGTCAAAAGAAAAGAGGGAAAATAAACAAATAAATAATAATAGGAGAGTTCACACGCTGTGACAAAAATTATTTTCTTTTTACTTCGGAGATTCCCCGGTCGGCAGTGTTGCCAGGTCTTGGTGATGCAGAGAAGGTACTGTCGTCCCTGCTCAGCCCGCGCGTTGAGTTGGTTATACTGATAATATGTTTTTTAAATAAACTGTATATCAACACCACAGCCTTTAACACCTTCCAACAATTCCAGGTGTACCGTTTATTATGTGAGTCATACAGGTGTACCGTTTATTATGTGAGAATCATACAGGTGTACCGTTTATTATGTGTGACTCATACAGGTGTACCGTTTATTATGTGAGGGTCATACAGGTGTACCGTTTACTATGCGAGTCATACAGGTGTACCGTTTATTATGTGAGACTCATACAGGTATACCGTTTATTATGTGAGGGTCATACAGGTGTACTGTTTACTATGTGAGGGTCATACAAGTGTACCGTTTACTATGTGAGACTCATACAAGTGTACCGTTTACTATGCGAGGGTCATACAGGTGTACCGTTTACTATGTGAGGGTCATACAGGTGTACCGTTTCCTATGTGAGGGTCATACAGGTGTACCGTTTACTATGTGAGGGTCATACAGGTGTACCGTTTACTATGCGAGTCATACAGGTGTACCGTTTATTATGTGAGACTCATACAGGTATACCGTTTATTATGTGAGGGTCATACAGGTGTACTGTTTACTATGTGAGGGTCATACAAGTGTACCGTTTACTATGTGAGACTCATACAGGTGTACCGTTTACTATGCGAGGGTCATACAGGTGTACCGTTTATTATGTGAGACTCATACAGGTGTACCGTTTACTATGTGAGGGTCATACAGGTGTACCGTTTATTATGTGAGACTCATACAGATTGTACCGTTTTATTATATGAGGTCATACAAGGTGTACTGTTTACTGTCTTGGTCATACAAGTGTACCGTTTATTATGTGAGGGTCGTACAGGTGTACCGTTTTATTATGTGAGGTTCATACATGTGTACCGTTGTATGTGAGTTCATACAGGTGTACCGTTTATTATGTAGAGGGTCTTACAGCTGTACCGTTTGGCCCATGAGAGTCATACAGGTATACCGTTTATTATGTGAGGGTCATACAGGTGTACTGTTTACTATGTGAGGGTCATACAAGTGTACCGTTTACTATGTGAGACTCATACAGGTGTACCGTTTACTATGCAAGGGTCATACAGGTGTACCGTTTACTATGCGAGTCATACAGGTGTATCGTTTACTATGTGAAGGTCATACAGGTGTACCGTTTATTATGTGAGACTCAAACAGGTATACCGTTTATTATGTGAGGGTCATACAGGTGTACCGTTTATTATGTGTGACTCATACAGGTATACCGTTTATTATGTGAGGGTCATACAGGTGTACCGTTTATTATGTGAGGTTCATACAGGTGTACCGTTTATTATGTGAGGTTCATACAGGTGTACCGTTTATTATGTGAGGGCCATACAGGTGTACCGTTTATTATGTGAGGTTCATACAGGTGTACCGTTTATTATGTGAGGTTCATACAGGTGTACCGTTTGTTATGTGAGGGTCATACAGCTGTACCGTTTATTATGTGAGGTTCATACAGGTGTACCGTTTATTATGTGAGGGTCATACAGGTGTACCGTTTATTATGTGAGGTTCATACAGGTGTACCGTTTATTATGTGAGGTTCATACAGGTGTACCGTTTGTTATGTGAGGGTCATACAGCTGTACCGTTTATTATGTGAGGTTCATACAGGTGTACCGTTTGTTATGTGAGGATCATACAGGTGGACCGTTTATTATGTGTCTCATACAGGTATACCGTTTATTATGTGAGGGTCATACAGGTGTACCGTTTATTATGTGTGACTCATACAGGTGTACTGTTTACTATGTGAGGGTCATACAGGTGTACCGTTTATTATGCGAGGGTCATACAGGTGTACTGTTTACTATGTGAGGGTCATACAGGTGTACCGTTTATTATGTGAGGGTCATACAGGTGTACTGTTTACTATGTGAGGGTCATACAGGTGTACCGTTTATTATGTGAGGGTCATACAGATGTACCGTTTATTATGTGAGGTTCATACAGGTGTACCGTTTGTTATGAGAGTAGAGTTAAACATATATACTGTATATTGATCTCATTCCCTTAATTCTGTGTTGTATAAGATTCCTGTGGTTAAATACTAGAGGTGAGTGGAGACAAACGACCACTGAACCCCACAGCGGGACGACCAGGGCGCCAGTAGCTGTCTGTATATTTGGTCCCATACTTGTCAACTAATATTGGAATATATAAAAACCACGTTAGTCTGTGTTCAGTGGTAGGAGGACCCGGCGCGGCGTCACGGTACAAGACCTGCACAACACACATATAAATTCTGCCTTCCTCCCCGTTGGTTCCGAAAATAAAAAGTGACGATTTCTTTTGTGGAACAACACCAAGAAGACGTCAGGAAGTCATATTGCAATATATGAGTATAATGTCGGTGAGTGTGTGGGAAGGTTGTGGTGATGATGGTGGCGGTGATGTTGGTAGCGGTGGTGGTGATGATGGTGGGGATGGTGGTGGTGATGGTGGCGGTGATGTTGGTGGCGGTGGGGATGATGACTTGATGGGGTGAGGTGGGTGGGTGGGTGTGTGTGGAAATCAACACACCACCATCTCCACAAAAACATTGACCGCGGCCGAACACACACACACACACACACACACACACACACACACACACACAC
>NW_024727200.1:0-11303 GCF_018991925.1 Homarus americanus
TGGTTCGAGTATAATAAAAAGCCCTGATAGAGTATAACAAAGGCTCTGATCCGGGTATAACAAGGTCCGTGATCGAGCATAACAAAGGCCCCCTGATGGGGATAAAAAGCCCCCCTGATCCGAATAATACAAAAGTCCCTAATCAAGTATAACACATCCCCTGATCTGAGTACTAACGCCATCTGATCCGGGGGTATAACAATGTTCCTAATCGAGGCATAACAAAGACCCTGGTCAAGTATAACAAGCCCCCTCATCAGATAACCTGAGTCCCCAGATCAGGTATAACAAAGTCCCATGATCCGGAGTATAAACAAAAGTTCATTGTGAGGGGAAAACAAGCTGATCAGTAAAAAACAAGTCCCCTGATTGAGTATAACAAAAGTCCCTGGTTGACCATAACAAAAGGCCCTGGTAGAGTATAACAGTCCATAATAAGACCTGTAAAGCCCCTGATCGTGTGCAACGAGGCGTGATCCGGGCATAACGGCTTTTCTGGTCGAGTATATGGCCCCCTAATCGAAATTATCAAAAGTCCCCTCATCGAGTATAACCAAATGACCCTGATCGAGGCATAACAAGGCCCCAGGTCGAGGTATAAATAAGCCCCTGATCGGAATATCAAGTCCCTGAGTCAGTATAACACATCCCCTGATGGGGTATAACGCATATCCCCTGATCAGTGTAATACAGTTCCTGGTCGTGAGTATAGTAATATCCCTGATCAGAGGAAGTATAACAAAGCCCCTTGGTCCAAGAATAACAAAGTCACTGGTCGAGTGTAACAAAGTCCCTGATCTAAAGGTATACCAAGTCGTCTGATCCCGGAAGTATAACGAGGCCCTTGATCATGAGAATAATAAAAGGCCCGTAATCGACTTTAACAAAGTCCTTGATCTAGTAAAACAAAGCCCCTGATCTGGTAAAAAAAGTCCCCCGATCAGAATATAACAAAAGACTCTGATTCAGATATAACAAAGTCAATGAGGTAGGTATTATAACAAAGTCGACTCGTCGAGTATAACAAATTCCCTGATCGAGTATAAGAGTCGCTATCAAGGCTTTGCAAAAATTTCAGTCCGAATAATACAGAATCCACTGATCAAGTATATAACAAATCCCCTAGTCAGTATAACCCCATCCCCTGATCAGGTATAACATATCCCCTGATCGTGTATAACCGAGTTCCCTAGTCCAGAATATAGTAATGTCTCCTGATCGAGTATAAAAAGCCCTGATCGAGTATAATAAAAGGCCTCATGAGGTTTAACAGGAATCCTCCTGATCGAATATAAGAATCCCCTGATCCGGGTAAAGCAATGTCCTCTGATCGTGTATCAAAATGTCATATGTCGAGTATAACAAAAGTCCCCTGGTCTAAAGTATAACTTGATACCTGATAAAGTAAACCAAAGGCCCCTCATCGAGTATAACAAAGTCCCCTTAGCGAGCACCAGCAAGGCCCTGGTCCGGAAGGTATAGCAAAGGCCCCTGATGGAGTAACGAAGACCACGATGGAGTATAACAAGTCCCTTGATCAGAAAACAAAGCCCCTCAACGAGTATAACAAAGTCCCCTGATCGAATATAGCAAAGTCCCTTGATCGAGTACCAACAGGCCCTGATCGAATATAACAAAAGGCCCCCGATTGAGTATAACAAAGTCCCTTGATCGATAACAAAGTCCTCAGATCGAGTATCAGAATCCTCAGATCGAGGTATAACAAGTCCTATTGGTCACGAGTATAACAATGTACTCAGATCGAGTATAACCAAAAGCCCACTGGTCGAGTATAAAAGGTCCCTTATTGGTATCAAAGTCCCTGGTTGACCATAACAAAGGCCCCTGGTAGAGTATAACAAAGGTCCTTAATCGAATATAACAAAGCCCCTAATCGTGTATAACAAAGGCCACTGATCAGGCATAACAAAGCACCCTGGTCGAGTATAACAAAGCCCCTAATCGAGTATATCAAAGTCCCCTCATCGAGTATAACAAATGACCCTGATCGAGGCATAACAGGCCCCGAGTTGAGTATAAATATGCCCCTGATCGAGTATATCAAAGTCCCCTGATCGGGTATAACACATCCCTGATAGAGTATAACATATCCCTGATCGTTATAATAACAAAGTTCCCTGGTCGAGTATAGTAATGTCCCTGATCGGTATAACAAAGCCCCTGATCAAGAATAACAAAGTCCCTGGTCAGGAGTGTAACAAAGTCCTGATCAGTATACCAAAGTCGTCTGATCAGGTATAACAAAGTCCACTGATCGGGTATAACAAGGCCCTTGATCGAGAATAATAAAGGCCCTTAATCGACTTTAACAAAGTCCCTTGATCTAGTAAAACAAAGCCCCTGGTCTAGTAAAAAAAGTCCCCCAGTCGAGTATAACAATGAACTCTGATCGAATATAACAAAAGTCAATGGTCGTGTATAACAAAAGTCGACTCGTCGAGTATAACAAATTCCCTGATCGAGTATAACAAAGTCCTTATCGAGCATAAAAAAGCCCCCTGATCGAATAATACAAAGTCCACTGATCAAGTATAACAAAGTCCCCTGAGAACTATATATAACGAAGCCTCCTGTTCAAGTATAACAAAAGTCCCTGATCGAGTATAACACATCCCTGATCGAGTATAACATATCCCTGATCGTGTATAACAAAGTTCCCTGGTCGAATATAGTAATGTCTCCTGATCAGTATAAGCCCTGATCGAGGTATAATAAAGGCCCTCATCAGTTTAACAAAGTCCTCTGATCGAATATAAAAATTCTGATCGAGGTAAAACAATGTCCTCAGTCCTTGATCGAGTATGTGCTGCCCTTGATCGAGTATAACAAAGGCCCCTAATCGCGTATAACAAAGTCCCCTGATCGAGTATAACAAAGTCCCCTTATCGAGTATAACAAAGTCCCCTGCTCGAGTATAACAAATTCCCTTGATCGAGTATAACAAAGTCCCCTGGTCGAGTATAACCAAGGCCCCTCATCGAGAATAACAAAGGCCCCCGGTTGAGTACAACAAAGCCTCCAGATCGAGTAAAACAAAGTCCCGTTATCGAGCATAACAAAGGCCCCTGGTCGAGCATATCAAACCCCCGTGATACCAGGGTCCTTTGTTATGCTCGACCAGTGGCCTTTGTTGTACTCGATCAGGGGGCTTTTTTATATTCGATTAGGTGATTTTGTTATACTCGACCAGGGAACTTTGTTATACTCGATTAGGGGACTTTGTTATACTCGAAAAGGGGACTTTGTTATTCTCGATAAGGGGACTTTGTTATACTCGATGAGGGGACTTTCTTATACTCGATCAAGGGCCTTTGTTATACTAGATCAAGGACTTTGTTATATTCGATCAGGGGGGCTTTCTAATATTCGATCAGGGACCTTTGTTTTACTCGACCAGGGGCCTTTGTTTTCCTCGATCAGGGGGCTTTGTTATACTCGATCAGGGGATATGTTATACTCAATCAGGGGATGTGTTATACTCGATCAGGGGACGTTGTTATAGTCGATGAGGAGGCTTTGTTACACTCAACCGGGGGCCTTAGTTACACTCGATCAAGGGCCTTTGGTATACTCGATGACGGGACTTTGTGTTACTCGATCAATGGGCTTTGTTATACTCGATCTGAGGACTTTGTTATACTCGATCAGGGGACTTTGTTTTACTCAATCTGGGGACTTTTTTATATTCGATTAGGGGACTTTGTTATACTTGATGAGGGGGCTTTGTTATACTCGATCAGAGGACTTTATTATACTCGATTAGGGGACTTTGTTATACGCGATCAGGGGCCTTTGTTATACTCGATCATGGGCCTTTGTTATACTATATAAGGGGCTTTTGTTATACTCGAACCAGGAGAATTTGTTATACTCGATCATGAGACTTTGTTATACTCGATCAGGGCCTTTATTATACTCGATGAGGGGTCTTTGTTATACTCGATCAGAGGACATTACTATACTCGACCAGGGAACTTTGTTATACACGATCAGGGGATATGTTATTCTCAATCAGGGGATGTGTTATACTCAACCGCGGGCGTTTGTTATACTCGATCATGGGCCTTTGTTATACTCGACCAGGGGCCTTTGTTATGCTCGATCAGAGGACTTTGTTATACTTGATCGAGGGACTTTGTTTTACTCGATGAGGGGGCTTTGTTATACTCGATCATGGGACTTTGTTATACTCGATCAGGGGACTTTGTTTTACTCAATCTGGGGACTTTTTTATATTCGATCAGATGACTTTGTTATACTTGATGGGGGGACTTGTTATACTCGATCAGAGGACTTTATTATACTCGATCAAGGGCATTTGTTATACACGATCATGGGCCTTTGTTATACTCGATCAGCAGGCTTTCTTATACTCGACCAGGGGACTTTGTTATACTCGAAAAGGGGACTTTGTTATTCTCGATAAGGGGTCTTTGTTATATTCGATTAGGGGAGTTTGTTATACTCGATCAAGTGCCTTTGTTATACTCAATCACGGGCCTTTGTTATACTCGATCAGGGGACTTTGTTATACTCGATCAGAGGACTTTGTTATTCTCGATCAGGGGACATTGTTATACTCGACCAGGGGACTATGTTATACTCGATCAGGGGGCTTTGTTATACTCGATCAGGGGACATTACTATACTCGATTAGGGTCCTTTGTTATACTCAATCAGGGTACTTTTTATGCTCGATTAGGGGCCTTTGTTATACTATATGAGGGGCTTTTGTTATACTCGAACCAGGGGAATTTGTTATACTCGATCATGAGACTTTGTTATACTCGATCAGGGCCTTTATTATACGCGACCAGGGGGTTTGATATACTCGATCAGGGGACATTGTTATACTCGATTAGGGGCCTTTGTTATACTCAACCAGGGTGCTTTGTTATGCTCGACCAGTGGCCTTTGTTAAACTCGATCAGGGGGCTTTGTTATATTCGATTAGGGGACTTTGTTATACTCGACCAGGGGCCTTTGTTATGGTCAACCAGGGCACTTTGGTATACTCGATGAGGGGACTTTGTTATACTCGATCAGGGGATTTGTTATCCTCGACCAGGGGACTTTGTTATACTCGATCAGGGGACTTTGTTGTACTTGATCACGGGACTTTGTAATATTCGATCAGGGGGGCTTTGTTATACTCGACCAGGGCCTTTGTTATGCTCGATAAGGAGACTTTGTTATACTCGATAAGGGGCCTTTGTTATTCTCGATCAGGGGACATTTCTATACTCGACCAGGGAACTTTGTTATACACGATCAGGGGATATGTTATACTCGATCAGGGGATGTGTTATACTCGGTCAGGGGACTTTGTTATACTCAGCAAGGAGGCTTTGTTATACTCAACCGGGGGCCTTTGTTATACTCGATCAGAGGAATTTGTTATACTCGATCAGGGGACTTTGTTATACTCGATCAGGGGGCTTTGTTATACTCAACCAGGGGACTTTGTTATACTCGATCAGGTGGTTTTGTTATACTCGACCAGGGGTCTTTGTTATGCTCGATCAGGGGACTTTGTTATACTCGATCAGGGGCCTTTGTTATACTCGACCAGAGGCCTTTGTTATACTCGATCAAAGGACTTTGTTATACTCGGTCAGGGGGCTTTGTTTTACTCGATCAGGAGACTTTGTTATACTCGATCAGGGGACGTTGTTATACTTGATCAGGGGACATTGTATTATTCGATCATGGGGGCTTTGTTATGCTCGACCAGGGGCCTTTGTTATGCTCGATAAGGGGACTTTGTTATATTCCATCAGAGGACTCTGTTATTCTCGATCAGGGGCCTTGGTTATACTCGACCAGGGGACTTTGTTATACTCGACCAGGGGTCTTTGTTTTCTCTCAATGAGGGGGGGCTTTTGTTATACCCGATCAGGGGATATGTTGGCACTCAATCAGGGTATGTGTTATACTCGACAATGTGGGACGTTGTTATAGTCGATGAGGAGGTTTTGTTATACTCCCAACTGGGGGCCTTTTGTTATACCCCCGATCAAGGGCCTTTTGTTATACCCGATAAGGGGACTTTGTTATTCCATCACAGAGGACTCTGTTATTCTCGATCAGGGCCTTGGTTATACTCGACCAGGGGACTTTTGTTATACCTCTCGACCAGGGTCTTGTTAAACTCGACCATGGACTTTGTTATACTCGATCAGGGGGCTTTGTTATACTCTACCAGGGGACTTTGTTATACTCGATCAGGTGGTTTCTTATACTCGACGAGGGGTCTTTGTTATGCTCGATCAGGGGACTTTGTTATACTCGATCAGGGGCCTTTGTTATACTCGATAAGGGGACTTTGTTATACTCGATCAAAGGACTTTGTTATACTCGATCAGAGGCCTTTGTTTTAGTCGATCAAGGGCCTTTGTCATAATCGATCAGGGGACTTTGTTAGACTCGATGAGGGGCCTTTGTTATTCTCGATGAGGGGCTTTTGTTATACTCAATCAAGGACTTTGTTATATTCGATCAGGGGGCTTTCTTATATTGGATCAGGGACCTTTGTTATACTCGACCAGGGGCCTTTGTTTTCCTCAATGAGGGGGCTTTGTTATACTCGATCAGGGGATATGTTATACTCAATCAGGGGATGTGTTATACTCGATAAGGGGACGTTGTTATAGTCGATGAGGAGGCTTTGTTATACTCAACCGGTGGCCTTTGTTATACTCGATCAAGGGCCTTGTTATACTCGATCACGGGACTTTGTTTTACTCGATCAATGGGCTTTGTTATACTCGATCAGAGGACTTTGTTATACTCGATCAGGGGAATTTGTTTTACTCGATCAGGGGACTTTTTTATACTCGATCAAAGGACTTTGTTATACACGATTAGGGGCCTTTATTATACTCGATCAAGGACCTTTGTTATACTCGATCAGGGGACTTTGTTTTACTCAATCTGGGGACTTTTTATATTCGATCAGGGGACTTTGTTATACTTGATGAAGGGGGCTTTGTTATACTCGATCAAGGGCATTTGTTACACTCGATCATGGGCCTTTGTTATACTCGACCAGGGAACTTTGTTATACTCGATCAGGGGACTTTTTTATACTCGAAAAGGGGACTTTGTTATTCTCGATTAGGGGACTTTGTTATATTTGATTAGGGGCGTTTGTTATACTCGATCAAGGGCCTTTGTTATACTCGATCAGGGTCTTTGTTATACTCGATTAGAGGACTTTGTTATACACGATCAGGGGATATGTTATACTCCATCAGGGGATGTGTTATACTCGATCAGGGGACGTTGTTATACTCGATGAGGAGGCTTTGTTATACTCAACCGGTAGCCTTTGTTATACTCGATCAGGGGCCTTTGTTATACTCGATCATGAGACTTTGTTATACTCGACCATGGGACTTTGTTATACTCGATCAGAGGAATTTGTTATTCTCGATCAGGGGACTTTGTTATACTCGACCAGGGGACTTTGCTATACTTGATGAGGGGGCTTTGTTATATTCGATCATGGGACATTACTATTCTCGACCAGGGAACTTTGTTATACTCGAACATGGGCCTTTGTTATACTCGATAAGGTGACTTTGTTATACTCAACCATGGGACTTTGTTATACTCGATTAGGGGACTTTGTTATACTCGATCAGGGGCCTTTGTTATATCGATCAGGGGCATTTGTTATACTATATAAGGGGCTTTTGTTAAACTCGAACCAGGAGAATTTGTTATACTCGATCATGAGACTTTGTTATACTCCATCAGGGCCTTTATTATAATCGATGAGGGGTCTTTGTTATACTCGATCAGAGGACATTACTATACTCGACCAGGGAACTTTGTTATACACGATCAGGGGATATGTTATTCTCGATCAGGGGATGTGTTATACTCAACCGGGGGCGTTTGTTATACTCGATCATGGGCCTTTGTTATACTCGACCAGGGGCCTTTGTTATGCTCGATCAGAGGACTTTGTTATACTCGATCTGGGGACTTTGTTTTACTAGATGAGGGGGCTTTGTTATACTCGATCATGGGACTTTGTTATACTCGATCAGGGGACTTTGTTTTACTCAAACTGGGGACTTTTTTATATTCGATCAGGGGACTTTGTTATACTTGATGAGGGGCCTTTGTTATACTCGATCAGAGGACTTTATTATACTCGATCAAGGGCATTTGTTATACTCGATCATGGGCCTTTGTTATACTCGATCAGCGGGCTTTCTTTTACTCGACCAGGGGACTTTGTTATACTCGAAAAGGGAACTATGTTATTCTCGATAAGGGGACTTTGTTATATTCGATTAGGGGAGTTTGTTATACTCGATGAAGTGCCTTTGTTATACTCAATCACGGGCCTTTGTTATACTCGATCAGGGGACTTTGTTATACTCGACCAGAGGACTTTGTTATACTCGATCAGGGGACATTGTTATACTCGACCAGGGGACTTTGTTATACTCGATCAGGGGGCTTTGTTATACTCGATCAGGGGACATTACTATACTCGATTCAAGACGCTGTTTATACTCGTCAGGGTACTTTTTGCGCGCTAACTCGATTAGAGACGCTCATTGCTTATACTCGATCAGGGGTCTTTGTTGTACTTGATCACGGGACTTTGTAATATTCGATCAGGGGGGCTTTGTTATACTCGACCAGGGCCTTTGTTATGCTCGATAAGGGGACTTTGTTATACTCGATGAGGGGCCTTTGTTATTCTCGATCAGGGGCCTTGGTTATACTCGACCAGGGGACTTTGTTATACTCGATCAGGGGGCTTTGTTATACTCTACCAGGGGACTTTGTTATACTCGATCAGGTGGTTTTCTTATACTCGACGAGGGGGCTTTGTTATGCTCGATCAGGGGACTTTGTTATACTCGATCATGGGCCTTTGTTATACTCGATAAGGGGACTTTGTTATACTCGATCAAAGGACTTTGTTATACTCGATCAATGGGCTTTGTTATACTCGATCAGAGGACTTTGTTATACACTATTAGGGGCCTTTATTATACTCGATCAAGGACCTTTGTCATACTCGATCAGGGGACTTTGTTATCCTTGATCAGAGGACTTTGTTATACTCGATCAGGGGACTTTCTTAAACTCGACCAGGGGACTTTGTTATACCCGATGGTTGGGCTTTGATATACTCGATCAGAGGACTTTGTTATACTCGAACCAGGGTCCATTGTTATGCTCGACCAGTGGCCTTTGTTATACTCGAACAGGTGGCTTTGTTATATTCGATTAGGGGACTTTGTTTTACTCGACCTGGGGCCTTTGTTATGGTCAACCAGGGGACTTTGTTATACTCAATCAGGGGACTTTGTTATACTCGATAAGGGGGCTTTGTTTTCCTCGACCAGGGGACTGTGTTATACTCGACCAGGGGACTTTGTTAGACTCGATGAGTGGCCTTTGTTATACTCCATGAGAGGCCTTTGTTGTACTCAATCATGAGACATTGTTATATTCAACCAAGGGACTTTGTTATACTCGATCAGGGGACTTTGTTATATTCGATTAGGGGAAATTGTTATACCCGATGAGGGGACTTTGTTATACTCGACCTGGGGCATTTGTTATGCTCGATTAGGGGACTTTGTTATGCTCGATCAGGGGCCTTTGTTATACTATATCAGGGGCTTTTGTTATACTCGAACCAGGGGACTTTGTTAAAATCGAACATGAGACTTTGTTATACTCGATCAGGGCCTTTATTATACTCGACCAGGGGGGTTTGATATACTCGATGAGGTTACTTTGTTATATTCGGCATGGGGCTTTATTATACTCGATCAAGGGACTTTGTTATTCTCAATCAGGGGGCTTTGTTATACTCGACCAGGGTGTTTTGTTATACTCGATCAAGGCACTTTGTTATACTCGATCAGGGGGCTTTGTTTTCCTCGATCAGGGGACTTTGTTATACTCGATCATGGACTTTGTTATACTCCATCAGGGGCCTTTGTTATACTCGACAAGGGGACTTTGTTATACTCGATCAGGGGACTTTGTTATACTTGATCAGGGGCCTTTGTTATACTCGATTAGAAGACATTACTATACTCGACCAGGGAACTTTGTTATACACGATCAGGAAATATGTTATACTCGATCAGGATATGTGTTATACTCGATGAGGGGTCTTTGTTATACTCGATGAGGGGACTTTGTTATACTCGATCAGGGGGCTCTGTTTTCCTCGATAAGGGGACTTTGTTATATTCCATCAGGGTCTTTGTTATTCTCCATTAGGGGCCTTTGTTATACTCCATCAGGGTCTTTGTTATACTCCATTAGGGGCCTTTGTTATACTCAAACAGGGGACTTTGTTTTACTCGATCAGGGGACTTTGTTATACTTGATCAGGGGACTTTGTATTATTCGATGAAAGGACTTTGTTATACTCGATGAGGGGCCTTTATTATACTCGATCAGGGGCTATGTTATACTCGATCAGGAGACATTACTATACTCGACCAGAGAACTTTGTTATACACGATCAGGGGATATGTTATACTCGATCAGGTGACTTTGTTATACTCGACCATGGGACTTTGTTATACTCGACGAGGGGCCTTTTTTATACACGATCAGGGGACTTTGTTATACTCGATCAGAGGACTTTGTTATACTCGATCAGGGGACTTTGTTATACTCGACCAGGGGACTTTGTTATACTCGATCAGGGGAATTTGTTATACTCGATCAGGGGACTTTGTTATACTCGATCAGGGGGCTTTGTTATACTCAACCAGGGGACTTTGTTATGCTCGATCAAGTGGTTTTGTTATACTCGACCACTGGTGTTTGTTATGCTCGATCAGGGGACTTTATTATTCTCGATGAGGGTCCTTTGTTATACTCGATCAGGGGACTTTGTTATACTCGATCAGGGGGCTTTGTTATACTCGATCAGGGGACATTACAATACTCGACCAGGGAACTTTGTTATACACGATCAGAAGATATGTAGCAAAGTCCCCTGGTCGAGTATAACAAATTCCCCTGATCGAGTATAACAAAGTCCCCTGGTCGAGTATAACCAAGGCCCCTCATCGAGAATAACAAAGGCTCCCGGTTGAGTATAACAAAGCCTCCTGATCGAGTATAACAAAGTCCCCAAAGTCGATAAAAGTCAATATAACAGAATCAGTATAACAAACCTCATCGGAAGCAACAAAACCCCAATCGACATAATAAAAGCGTGATCAAAATACAAAGTCTGATGTGTATAATAGACCTGATGAGTAAAAAGGCCCTAATGG
>NW_024727201.1:0-100000 GCF_018991925.1 Homarus americanus
GAACGTAGTTTGAAGATTACGTATTGTGAATAATATATATATATATATATATATATATATATATATATATATATATATATATATATAAACCGATGTGATTATAGGAAAATCTGTTTATTTAAATGTCAAGTTTATAAAGACATATTCAGGAAATGTAAGAAATTATACACGATTTCGAAGGGTGTAAAGCTCTAGATTCCTTTGTCACATTTGTACATAATTTTTGCAATTTATAAAATGTTTAATCCATTTAAATTAGATTAAATAAAAGAAAAGCATCTGTAAGAAGCAGAGATGAGTATCCATGTTTGATATAGTAGAGCGGGTAGGTCTCCTGAGTAACACCGCTGGTCATCGTCTGCCAGCACATGCTCTCTGGCCAGTTTTATATACTAAGCTAATGAGTATATGTATTTTACTTCGTATACTCTTTTTACTCTTTAGATATATTGAAAAAAATATGTTAAATCAAGGAAAGTGTTTGATTTTAAATTTAGACGTGTGTTTAGATAAGGATACTAGAAGGTGAACAAGCCGCTCCCAGTTAATGTTGTGATCATCCCTGGCGTGGTCAATGCCTGTCTCTAACAAACTTTGTTTCTCCAGTGCTGCACATAGGTCGCAGTTTGTAAGTATTCCATTGGTATACCTTTGATATAACTGTAGTGTATGTAGAAGAGTACTAAAGAGTTAAAACTAAAGTGTGACTGCAGCTCATGACAGTTATGGTGATGACAAGGCTTTTTTTTTATCTTTCAAAATTGATCATAATTGAGAGACAGTGGTATGAATAAGGTCAATACTCCTCCATTGGGACAGTGGTATGAATAAGGTCAATACTCCTCCATTGGGACAGTGGTATGAATAAGGTCAATACTCCTCCATTGGGACAGTGGTATGAATAAGGTCAATACTCCTCCATTGGGACAGTGGTATGAATAAGGTCAATACTCCTCCATTGGGACAGTGGTATGAATAAGGTCAATACTCCTCCATTGGGACAGTGGTATGAATAAGGTCAATACTCCTCCATTGGCTGTCCTCTGGTTGGGGTTTGAGAATAGGTTTTTTTTAGTCGTTTTACTCAAATCTGACCTTCATTTCTTTTAACATTAACGGTTTTTGCAAAACGAACATTTTCATTTTTAACAACTATTTGCACAGAAATGGAGGTCAAATTTGAGTAAAACATCAAAATTTTTTTCATTGGGACCGAGTCCCTTAGGGTTGACCTATATGTTTCTCCGGTGTATTTTGCTGTTTTAAACGAATCTCACCTTCATTTTTGCGGAAATTGCGGTAAATTTGCATTAGTGCACACAACTCGGTTCGAAAGTCAAAACTATGTTTTTCTAGGGTATTTTTGTGTGTTTTGATTAGTTTTACCCGTTATTTCCATCGGAAAATGTCTGTGTCTTAGTTATTGGGAGTTTTAGGTAGGCGTTTTCCGATAAAAATTGTTCAAGCGAATACAAAATACACACAAAAAAACACACCAGAAAAACATATAAACCGAACCTTTTTTTGGTTGACCCAACCTAACCAAAATGACCTGACCTGACCTGACCTAACATAACATAACATGATGGAATCACACTTCTTACCTTATTGTTCTGGTTCTGGTTCGTCGTCGGATTTACTACAATGTCAACTATGTTGGTCTTGATATTTACACTCGTTCTTACACTTAGGACACTTTACTGAGGTCGGGAGAACACCATGAGATCTACAAAATGCTCTTGCTTGTTAGTTTTTTACCCAAAACACGAAATCAACTCCATATAATTGAGGTGACCCCCATCACACTTTCATGGTTGGAAATGAATTTGAATTTCAAAATATGAGAAACCCAAAATCACAATCGAATCTGATTGGGCAAAAACTTCCCGCGAATTAAACCACAATTCATTTTAATTGGTGGCCCAAAAAAAACTTTTGATTGGCCGCGTCACGTGTATGGTAACGCATGTGCATGAAACACCCTGAGTGGGAGGTTGGGTAGGGGCTAATGGCGGAAGATTAATGGAAGAAAATAGAGGAGAGTTAGCAGGTGCTATCTCCGTTACTTTACGTTTGCGACGATAATGCAATAGAAGAAAATTATCTTAAAATTAGATGTCTTTTTCGAATATGATAATTGTTTTGGGGCAGGAAAGTTGTGTGCACTAATACAACAATACCGAAATTGCTCGTTTTTACCCCTCCCCTCACCCACCTATCCCATCGATAATGGGGGAGAGCCTAGGAAATCGGGGTTTTGGGTGGGGTAAAACACGAAAACGAGTCGTCTAACCTAACCCCCAGTCAGGGGCTCCACCCCCGGACCCCCAGCAGGCTTACCTTAAACTAACCTCACCTATCATGTTCATTTCCAAATAATGTAAATGGGGTTCAAAAGACTCAAAATAGTGAGATCTAAATGTTTCAGTATTTTTAAACTTTGGGCCATGCCATGTCCAAAAGTAAAATAATACAAAAAAAAAAAGACAATTCTCATACCAAAGGAACCAACCAACCTAACCTAACCTACAAGGAGGAGGAGGAAAGGAATTGACAACTGATTCTTAAGTGAGGAGTATAACCTCAAGTAAACATGGCAGGAACCTGTGGACGCCAATGGACAAATATTAACCTTCAGGAATTGGGGCTTGTAATGGTATCAAAACAGTATCAACAAGTTATATCTGGCAATGTTGTATTGAAATCTATAAGTTGTAGGAAAGAAAAAGTAATACGTGTATATATTTGGTGGTAAAATTATTGTTTCGGTCATTTGCCTACAGTATTTGGAAGTTGAAATTATGTTTTTTGAATGGTGTTCATGTGTTTTCAACGATTCTAACCTTCATTTCTACCGCAAATCATAGCTTGTTTTTTTTAGCCCTCCCCCCCCCTCCCCAGTGGGAACCAGGGGTTTTTGGGTGGTG
Source organism: Homarus americanus (assembly GCF_018991925.1). NCBI lineage: Eukaryota > Metazoa > Arthropoda > Malacostraca > Decapoda > Nephropidae > Homarus > Homarus americanus. The sequence continues at coordinate 2,928 of NW_024727201.1, forward strand.
GGAAATCACGAAAAGTAATAATTTGCGATAGAAATGATGGTCAGAGTCATCCATAACCTAACCCAACCCTAAACCTATCCTATCTACCTGTGTGCTTACCTTAATTAGACTGAGAAGACTCAGAGTTGGGTTCATCGGGGTCCTCCTCTTCATCCACTAGTGTACCAAAGGTGTTTTTCAGTTTTGTATCTACAAGGATGGTTACACTTCATGCATGTAACTTCCATGGGTAAAACACTGTGTTCGTGTAGAAATTTTTGCCCTTCAGCGTGTTTACCATAATAATCTATGTGAAATCTGGCGATGGTTTGGAAATAATTCATATCACAGCCATTGCACAAGGGAGACATCTTGGAAATAAACTGAAATTCAAGTGGGTAGAGGCGGGGGCCTATAACGAACTGTGATTGGTTGATCCAAAATCATACGTACCAATCAATTTCCAATGAACAACTGTGCATGTGTCAGACTAGCACAAGCATAATGGACAAACAAACACACAGGAGCTTTCTCGGGCATTGGTAACGTAGACAAGAACTTGGAAAAAAATGACGATTTTCCAACAGTTTATTGCGATTTTCTCGGAAAGTAACCTTTTGCGGAAGAAATGCTACAGAAGAAACGAGTCTTAGAATTGTCTAAACTACTGATTCCTTATGAATCCTATAAGTCGCTGGATGACCAAAACGATAATACAGTAGACCCTTGCCATTCGTAGGTTTGCGATTTGCAATTTCAATGATTCGCTCTAAGCAAATGGTGGCTAGGGTGGCAAGCCTTTTCCTTTAGAGTTTCTATGTGAAAATGGCCCCTAAATGACTGCCTAGTGTCAGTGTTAGTGGTGCTAGTGAAGTGAAATTTAAAAGGCAGAAGTCAGTGATGACCTTAACAAAGAGAGTTAAATTATTAGATAAATTAAAGGATGGGATGAGTGCTGCTGTGGCTGGTCGGTTGTTTGGTATACCTGTACAGTAGTGCACTAAGGTAGTGCTATAAATTGCTATTTCTGGTTTTGCCTATTTGGGCCATTCCTTGGAACCTAACTCCGTGAAGAACAAGGGTTTTCTGTAATACCTGCAGTATTTGGTTATATAGAATATTAATTTTATGGTATTTATGTCAGCTGCTTGTTGATAATGAAGAAATTGTAAACTGTAATTTTAGGTTGTAATAATATTTTGTTAATGTGTACAAGGGTTACAACAATAATGTTTGTATTTTTCTCTATCATATTCCCAGGTATGAACACTCGTCTGAGTACTGCCCTCTGAGACGTTTATAAGCTACAATTAAGTCACTCCTTGCCTGCCATTGATATAACCAGGGTACCTGAGGTGCAGTAGTGCAGACAGCAGTTTGGTGGCCTTCCTTTGGATATTCTGAATCAACTGACAGTCTCCAGCATAACTCGGGGACCAGACGGGGTGACAGTAGTACAAATACAGGTAAACCCCGTTATTAATAGCCTTGGTATTCGTAACCCCGTTTATCTGCAATCAATTTATTGTTACCCATTTCCACTCTTTGCAATGGTTGCTCCGTTTATTTGCAAATTCTTACGAGCAAAATTTTGAACCACGCGCCTCAACCATAGCATAGGACAGCGTGTGTACGTATTCCTCCGCCATACGCTCCCGCTTGCCTCAGTCTGGCGTGTGTTTTGTGATCTCGCAGTTGTGTTTTGTGTGATCTCGCAATGCCTGAGCGACCAGCTACTAAAACTCCCAGCAATGTTGCCAAGCGATCACGTGTGGCGGTTATGTTGGACGTGAAATTGGATATCATAAAAAGACATGAACACGGAGAAGGAACGTCAGTGATTGGGCGCGTGCATGGCTTGGCTCCCTCTGTGGTGTATTCTATAGTTAAAAGTGCCGACAAGATCAAGGAGATGGCCGGGTCTGCAATACCACTGACAGCTACGAAGGTGACGAGGTTCCGTGATGTCTACGTTTAAAACTTACCTCGCACACCTACACACACAAACATTCACACACTCAAACATGTAAAGTAACCCTGTATACTGTACTTGTAAACATATACACCTAATAAACTCAAAGTGTTTGTTATTGATGTTTATCTGTTATTATGCCCTTGTTTCTTTATTTATTTTATCTCTATATGTATTGAGTAAAACAAGTGTTAAAATCTGACGGCCGTGACCACCGCGATGCCTGTATCTCCCTATTTACATTATTTCTTATGGGAGAAATTGCTCCGCTATTCGCAACGAGTTTCATGCCCGTAACCTTTGTGATAAGTGAGGCAGCCCTGTATACCCCAAAAGGGATTTCACATGCCTCTTTTTTTTTTTTTTATCCATGTTATATGTGCAAGTATTAACCATTTTATACAGAGCAACAATTTTGTAAAAATGTGAAAGGAATCTAGAAGCTTTATGCCTTTTTGAAGTCATGGATAACTTCTTATATTTCCTGAATTATTCCTTATAAACTTGATTTTTAAAGGAACTGATTTTTCTATGACTACTTTGCTAATTTCATTTAATTACTTATGAAATGAACAAACTAGTTTGTTTGACAAATCCCTCACATTGAAATGCTCAAATGGGCTGTCCAGATATCTGAACGACCTTCTTAAGAGACCTACTAGCTTAGTTGCTTGATTCACCTTCTTTTCACAATAGTCCGAGAACTTCAGTTCATTGTCAACAAACACACCCAGTTCCTTTTCATGTTTGGTTTCCATTAGTGCCATCTTTTCGCCCTGTTGGGACATGCGATATGCCTTCCTACTGTAGGTAAGACCTCCTTGCATCCTGTTACTCTTCTTGACATTGAATCTTAACAGCCATTCCTTTGATCACTCCTGAAGCTGACAGAAATCTTTCTGTGACTCTTCAAAGTCCATTTGGTTCTTCATAACCCTGAATAACTTGGCATCATCTGCAAACATTTGTTAAAGGAGTGTATAGCTTCTGGCATGTCCTTTATGACATTAACAAACAATAACAGGTGCTACTATAGTATGTGGTCTACCGAGCTGGTGCTACCTTATTATGCGGTCTACCAGGCTGGATTTATGTCTACCGGGATATTTATGCTGTGGGCTAAGTTAGGGCAGGTTAGGTTAAGATATATGAGATTAAGTTAGGTTAGGTTGGGTAAACAAACGCTACAGTGTAAATATCCCGTAGACCAACTCCAGCTCGGTAGACCGCAACAGCTTGGTAGACCACATGCTATAGTAGCACCCAATAACTGCCCTGTCGTACCCCAGTTTTCACGGGTATGTATGGCGATTTCATGCCATTAATCACATCACACTGCCTGCAGTTGTGAAGAAAGTCCCTGATCCACGCTAGGACGTTTACCCGAATTTTGTATCCTTCCAGTTTAATTTTCAGCCTTTGTTGGGGCAAGCTGCTGAAGGCCTTGGTTCATTCCTGCTAAAATTACAGGAGTTTCAGTTAAGATACACAGTAGTGGCATTAGGATAAACAAAAGTGGACATTTATACTAAGTGTTTTATTTTTTTAGTATACAGTACAGTACTTAAGTTATGCATTGAAGACTACTTTAACCTTATACTGAGAACATTGTAAATTAGTGACTAGAATTGCATTTTTTTTTCTGTTGGTTTTCATCCTGAACAGTAATGTACTGAACATCCATCCACACTATTTTTTTATTTTATATGAGAATTTATTGTCTGGCCACACTATTGGGTAGCCTCACTTATTTGCTATGTTCCTATTTCCAGTTAGGACATATTGTGTGGCTTACTGTACTGTAGTATTAGTGGTGATAGGCTAATTAAAAGTTTACTGTATTATATTAATCTCTTTTTACAGGAGCACCCATGAGTCAAGCAACCCAACAAGAGGAGGGCAATGGCCAGGAAAGGGAGAAGGAAGAAGCTGCTGCAAGGAATAAAAAAGTTCTAAAAAAAATTGAAAAAATTAAATTGAAGAGGTGTTTCAGGAGCTGTAGGAGACAGTCCTCTGCAGGTAGTAATATATTGTTAGATTTAATTTTATCTTCTCAGTTATTTTTTATTTTAATGGTTGATATTGACGCCTGACCTGCCGATGAGTTATTTGTTTTGGTGTTTATTTTCTTACTCTTATTTTCATCAGTGAGTTCTGGTATGATAATCATTTATTTTACAAATGCTTCGTTTGGTAAATATTTATGTGCCTAAAGTGCTCACTAGTTTGTGTTCTCGGCAGTAATGTGGTGGTTTTATTTTAAGGTTAGGTTAGATTGCAAAAACTGCACACACTACAACAGTGTCCTCTATAGAACACAATGAAATTGCAGCGTTTTTATAATCATTTGCTATGTTAAATTGCCATTGGGTCAGTCGTCAATAATTACCTTTCTTTTATATGCTTACTGACTTAGTCGTTAAACTGAAGGTCAACTGACTTACCATACTGTCATGGTGTGTTTTCTCTTCTTTTACCTTAATCAATTTCCTTCTCCACAAACATTCTTACATATCTTCATCTTACATATCTTCACTTAACCCAATAACTGCTGTATTTTGGAAAGTGAGGCTACATTATATGTTGGCAAAAACTTGATAAATGAGAGTACAAAAAAGGAAGAATCAAATTGAAGATATAAAATTTAGAAGCCATAAAAACTTTGTGGCGAGTTATAAGTCTGTGAAGTGAGGCGAAGTGTAACTGGCAACTGCCGAGTGCTGTGATGGTGCAGCAGCATGTTTTGTGGTACAAAGTGGGAGGTAAGCCCATGCATAGGTGATGAGCCAGGTTATGGCATCATAGGTGTGAGTGAGGGGACCCACTGAGAACTGGAGGGGAGGATGATGAGATGTACTTATATAATTCGAAACCATTTCAAGATTATAATAGCAAGCTGATTCTGAGGCTCTACAAGAATTGTCTCACTCTTCTGTCTCTCTTATTCGTTTACCTAACATGCTTAGTATGAGTTTTGGCATACAGCTTTAAATACATAGCACTATATGAGACAACAATGGTGGTTTGTGGTAAATCATCTGAAGATGATGACAGCACTTGAAGGGTTAATGTCTAGACTAGTGAAAAGTCTCTCCTATTACAATAATATGTCATCTCCATTTACTGTACAAAGTAAGTTATCATTGTCATCACTTTTTGCTCTGTCACAAATCAAACATCTCATTTAAATGCATCCATATATTATCTGATTAAATTTCAGGATATTTGGTTGATTTTTGCATTTTTATTTTTTCACCAATTTATAGACTTATTATCTTGTGCACAGTGAGGTCATATGTTTTATGAACACAGTTTAAGTTAAATTGATAGATTAACAAAATCTTTTCTTATAGAAAAGGTTTTGTGGCTTATCCAAATATCCTATTTGTGACTATATTATTTATCTCCTTTAGGATTTGACATGGCTAGTGTGTATGAATTAAAACTCCGGAGACTGAGGATGAACAATCAAGCTCTTGCAAAGGCACTTGCAGACAAGAAAATTGAGGCACAGGAATGGTTAGTTGCAGTAGTACTGTATTTTATTATTATACCTGGTAAACATTACACACTTAATTTGTCTATTGAAGCTTGGTTGATACTTTCTTGTGTACTATTACTGTTATATGGTAATTAATATGTACAGTCTCTCCTCCACTTACGACGGGGTTCCGTTCAGACTACCAGGTCGTAAGTCGATTGAATTGTAAGTCGAACCGACAAAAATAATATAGTACAGGTAATAATTGTAAAACTTTTACCTTTTTAATACACAAACTGAGCAGGATACGATGTGGATGCTGGACACGTGCGGCAGTGTGCCAGCCGAAGTTGTCGTACGGCGTTGTTAGACAATACACTGTACGGCCAAACGTCCAGACTCGAAAATAATGTAAATTATTTTAATACTGTATAATAAAACGACAATGACTGTCTTAAGTGTCGTAAGTCGAGGAGAGACTGTAGTTAGATATTGTACATATTAACAAAAAAAATATATTCAATGATTGTTTGAAATTCAAATTTTACTGTTGAAGTCAGTGTAGCAAACTTTGAACTTTGTTTGGCAAATGAAACTTGGTTTGCTTTTTAATATATATACAGGTACTCCTCGACTTATGACCACCCGGACATACAACTGCCGCAGTTGTATAAAATAATTTTAAAAGTACAGTACATATTTTCGAGTCCCGTTGTTAGTGATCGCGCTGTGTACTGACAAAATTTTTTTTTTTAATTCCCTTTAAAATGGCTGGCAAGCATAGAAGTGAGAGTTCTCGTGCTGTTGAGAAGAAAAAGAGACTCCCACTTCAGATTTTCTATGTATTATTTTCGCCTTTTCGACTTACGACCTGGTCGTCGGTCCGGAACCCCGTCGTAAGTCGAGTAGAGACTGTATATATATATATATAGTCATGCGCCGGTTAACGTCCTAGATACGTTCTTGGAAACGTGACGTTAACCAAAATGAACGTTGTCTGATCATCATATAAACTTTTTATTTATACTTACTGTACTTGTATGTGGAATACTATTTACAGTGCGTACATATACACTTTTACTCTTAAATCACTACTGTAATGTGATACAGGTGATTAATTTTTATCTCGTGCAAAATACATGACGTTTATATTAAAATTATTCACTGTTTTACAAGGATTCCAGCAACGCCAGCAGATGGGGGAGAGAGAGGGTGCGAGCGAGGGGGCGTGGGGGGAGGGGAGGTAGTACGTTTGATAGTTGGCACAGTCCCAGGTCTAATGCGTGCATATTTATCAGTTCTTAGGTGACTAAGCTTCTCTCTTATAAAAAGCCAGTGAAATGACCTGGGTGAATATAATTAACATACCTGGGATTCTTGTAACATACTGATTAATTTGAATATAAACATGCTATAATTTGCACTAGACAAAACAATTTTAGTACCATAATCAAATTAGTACATGTGCACTCCAGCTTTGCACTAAGAAATCTATGTAAATCTACCCAAAAATACAATTGAAAAACTTTTTATAAAATGTACTATACTGTACACTAATGCACAACAATTTTTATCTCTTGAGCAAAATATATGATGTTTATATTCAAATTATTGGCTGTCTTGCAAGGATTCCAGCAATGCAAATTATAATCTCCTAACTTTAGTCTGAGATATTATATAAGATAAAAACTAAGCCTAAAAGCCTGGCTGGGGGGAGGGACTGATGGCTCCGCCACCCAGCGAGGGGTTGGGGGGGTTGAGGTGATAAGTTTGAGGTGAAGGTCTCTGTGTGTTTATTTAACAGTCCTACTAAGCTTCTTTCCTTTTAAAATGCCAGTGATATGACCTAGGAAAATATAATTAACATAGCTGGGATTCTTGTAAGATACTGATTTATTTGAATATAAACATGTTGTAATTCGCACTAGACATAACAATTTTAGTACCGTAATCAAATTAGTACATGTGCACTCCAGCTTTGCACTAATTTATTTTACGTTTATTTTAGTATGGTGTGTGCATGTAAATGGATGAAAATAAATGAAGAAATTTATGTAAATCTACCCAAAAATACAGTTGAAAAACTTTTTATAAAATGTACTACAGTATTGTACACTAATGTACTACATTTTTTATATCTTGAGCAAAATATATGATGCTTATATTCAAATTAATCTCTGTCTTGCAAGGATTTCAGCAATGCAAATTATATTATCCTAACTTTAGTCTGAGATATTATATAAAATAAACATAAAGAAATCACCAATCTTTTATCTTGAACACGAGGGTGGTGGGGGGGGGGTGAGGTGACAGAATGTCTGGCGTTTGTTTGTTTGTTTATTTATTTGAGATAAGATTTGACAGTTGGCGCTGAAGGCCTGCCTGCGTGTTTATTTATCATTACTTAAGAGTGACTAAGCTCTTCTCATAATTTTCCACCCAAACGACCTGGGTGAATATAACTTACATTGGAGGGATTCTTGTAAGATAGTAATTTATTTGAATGTTTTTTTTTTCAATTTAAATTTTAATTGTTTATTCCTTGATAGAGGAAGCGGGATCCTAGTGCTGTCACTTGGTACCCCTATACCATAACACCAGAAGCAACTGGCCAGTGTCAAGTATATACAGTCATCCCTTGGTTATCGCGCCTAATTGGGACCCCGCCGATAACGAAAGTACAGAACCTATGGGATTTATTTTAATTGGTTCCAGGCACCCAAGACCCAACCCCAAGTTTCCCATTTTACGACCATTTATACCCACTAAATATATAAATATATATATATATATATATATATACAATCAACACCTCAACCCGCCAGGATTCGAACCCACGGCCCACAAGCCCATGACTGTGACCGGGGAACGCTAACCGCTGGACCACCAGGATACTAAAAGCAGTCCTAGACTTTGTTATATTTCACACAAAGCCTGTTCAACGAGCTTATGGCGCTGTGAACCTCTAATGGGGACCACCCGTATCACTTAGGTGGTCAGAGTAACGTTTTACCAAATCCGGCTTCGAAACACGAGGATCCATATATATTTCATTAGCCCAATAAAGCACGCGGACTTCTACATACAATCAACATATGCTAATAATAGTTAGAAAAATTACGTAACCATCACGGTATCGACGGTTTCTTTATCGACGGCCGTCTACAGAACGTAACCCCCGTCGATAAAGAGGGAGTACTGTACTGTACAATATTGACTAATTCACTAGATAACGTACACAACTAATGGTTGGTAAAACTTGTCAAGTAAGTAAGTGTCAAGTCTGTCAGTATGAGTAGCATGTGTGAGGGCTTGTGTCCCCCATCATCGGAGTCCATTTTCTCTCGCTTCAGGACGCCTGAGTCCTCCGTTTCTCTCAATCTTAGAGTGCACCAGAGACTTCGTTATTCCTTAGTAATGACATAGAATTTGAAATTGCAACCCCAATTGCAACTGGGGTTGCAATTGTTGAGGCAACTAGATATGTCTGATTACAGCAAATGTGTTATTGTCAATTTGTAGGTGAAAGATTTTATCCTCAATAGATGTAGGTTAACATTACACCTGGAGGCAAATGCTTAGAAAAGCCTAAGTAAGGAAGCATATTTCTTTAACACATAATATCTGACCAGTATGGGGAGGATTATTGTGTCTCCGTCAGGGGGTTGTGGAGTGGTGGTCCAGCAGGCGTCAGTTTTTTGGGGCCACAGACGATATGATGACGTTAACTCAAAGATGATTGTATATATATATATATATATATATATATATATATATATATATATATATATATATATATATATATATATATATATATATATATATATATATATATATATATATATATATGTGTGTGTGCTGATAACCACAAGGAAAGAAGAAAACACGAAATTCCCAAGCGCTTTCGTGTAATTCACATCTTCAGGGGTGAGTACAGACTAAAGAGAAATACAAACCAAGGTGTATATGTACAGAGGAGGGTGAGACCAGGTCCATAATGGCTGCATAGGTAATTATCTCTACTAATCTTTAAATAAGTACACAACGGTTGCCAACCTATTTGTATTTTCTCTAGTCTGTACTCACCCTGAAGATGTGAATTACACTCTAAAGCGCTTTGGGAACTTCTGTGTTTTCTTCTTTCCTTGTATTATCAGCATATATATATATATATATATATATATATATATATATATATATATATATATATATATATATATATGTATGTATGTATGTATGTATGTATATATATACACACACAGTAAACCCTCGATAACTCGGCACATATGAGGCTCTGGCCTTGCTGAGTTATCCCATATTCCGACTTAGCGAGGCCCCCCGACCCCCTCCTACAATGTATTAGCCCTTGTTTAATGGCAATAACAATTATATAAGTTTGGGTTAATACATTTAGTTTATATAATACAATCACCTTACTGTGATCTTCCATAAGCTGTGAGGTGCCATGTGCTGTTCATGTGAGGGGAAATTCCTTAGTAGGCTGACCTTGAGATTGTAGGGTTAACCTGGCATCTTCAGAGGCCCCCCTCTTCTCAGAGACACCTTCCCTCACAGGTACCAGTCCTCAGGACCTCAGTTCACACTTGACTTTCAAGAGAATCGGACAGGTGAATTAACTCATCTCGGCTGAGTCCTGTCCTCAAGTAACACTCATAGCTTACACTCGGTGCTTATACTAATATCCTGTGACATTTCCAGTTTATCAATAAATGGAAAAAAAGACCATTTTGGGTTTGTAACTTAACCCCTTAACTTATTTATATATAAGCCAAGTTAAAAGGGAGCTCTACCCAAAGCTTATATATAACAAAAATACAACAATAAAAAGTTAATGACCCATATAATTATGTGTACATGTAATTAGTAAATGTAAAAAATGTAACACTTACCAGCACTGCAGGTGAAGAATGAGGCATGGTAGGTGATGCAGGTGGCCAGATATGCTGAGATTTTCCCAGATAATTTTATATATATCGGCATTTGCCAAGTTATAGTAATACATTCTTAGACCTTATCCTTGACGAATTATTGAGGGTTTACTTTATCTCCATTAGCTGGAATCCCTCAAACCTGATGCTATCCGATAGCCGGAATTGAAATTTTCACAAAAATTCGTTCCCAAAGCCGGAATTTATGGAAAATTCGGAACGATTTTCCAAGGGGCAGATTTCCCTTAATATCCAGAAAATTCCAGGGATTTTTTTGGGGGGAGGGTGAGAGATAAAAATCAGGCGCATTTTCCGGAAATTCTGAGAATAATTTTCCGGTACCCAAAAAATTCTGGGGATGGGGGATATTTTTCCGGGTTCAAGAGGTGATGTAATGGGAACTTTCTGGAACTTCTGAGAACATTTTTCCGCTACCTGGAAAATTCCGGGGATGAGGGATTTTTTTCCGGCTTTGAGAGTGTCGTCTCGTTACCCAGATATCTCTCATTCCCAGAATTGCTCTGCACCGATTGTTCTGGCTAACTGATACATATAATATATTGCAATTAATCACTGTAGGTGCGCTTGATCCATGTATATGCTGATAACCACAAGGAAACAAGAAAACACGAAGTTCCCAAGCACTTTTGTGTAATTTACATCTTCAAGAGTGAGTACAGACTGAGGAGTAGTTACTGACAAGGCTAATATATACAGTAAAGGAGAGTGAGATCAAGTCACTAGGGACAGCAGGTGTCCACCATATTCAGGTCATAAGCTAGTGACCCAACCCTTTTCCCTAGTTACCAATCTTATCACAAAATTTTCCAATTTGTTCGTGCCATTACAAAGTGCTTTCGTGTAATTCACATGCTGTCCCTAGAGAATTGATCTCACTCTCCTTTACTGTACTATATATTAGCCTTGTCAGTAATAACTCATTAGTCTGTACACACACAGAGTTCTTCATATTACATGAGGAATGTGTTCCACCGAAATACAACATAGTGAAATGTTTTATAATGATGAATTTTCCCCCTGTAAGAATTAATGTAATTAGGGATATATGCATTTCAACATGTACAGTAATACCCCCTGAAAATTCAGGATGTGTTCCTTGAAAGAGAACTTTCAGCAAATCAGCTTACAATGGGGTCATTATAAGATACTGTACTGTCCTGTATAGTATTTAATATGGAGACATATTCCAAACAAAAAATTTTGATACTTTTGGGTGTTGAATGGTGGCTCGATTTGGCTACTTGTACAATAAAACAACTGATTGATAAATATACCAGGGTATATGCAGGTGTATCATAGTACACAACAATATTATTTAAAAAGTGCTGAAGATAGATGTTGTGGTAAGCATGACGGTGTGGGCAATCAGCCGTTTGCACTGCCGCTATGTAAACAAAGCTTCCTGAAATTGATTATTTTGCAATATTTTATACACCCCTGCTAAAGTACTAAAGGATGTGTACTATACCACAATCTCAAGCCAATGGTAAGATTGGTATCCATCCTTTGAAAGTATCCATAGTTGAAATAGTGTTTGTTTTTAGGGAATTTGGTATGGAGATTATGTAATCAATATTATTAGTTGTAGTAGTAGTACTGTAGTATTTTTTTAAAACTTAGAAATTTATGAAAATACTATACAGTATTAAAATAATGTTCTTTACCACTTCATCATGGAGACCGCACTTTTTATTTTTTATTTGGCTAACGTCAAATGATTTTATTCAATAGAGAGAGACTTCTGTACATTAGGGGTTAATATACTACCTGCAACTGAAGAAAATTTAATATTGTTTTATTCTGGCTAAAGTTCAGTTTTGATTAGTCATAACAATTACAAATGTAAGAAACAAAGCTCAACTAATTACCCTTGATATTTTTTGGTTGCTATATTAACTACAGGTATATGTATTTTATATTTCTTGTCAGAGAGAAATAAATCTCAACCTAAGTATTCTTCTATTCATTAATTTTTTATCCACAACTCAGGTACAGAGAGATAATTGATCAGAAGATGGAGTTACAGGAGGTGCAGGAGCGACTGCTTAGGGCCACTGACAAAGACTTTGAGGTTGCTGTGGAGTATGAGGTGGAGAAAAGGCTCAGAGTGAGTTGACAAAGTTAATATTTAAGTAAACCACTTTTGATAAGGAAGAACTTTTATTATAAATAGTGTGCTGTTATTTTTTATTATATTGGTGGGGTTAAGAGAAGGTCACACACCCTTTGAATGTTATTTGACGGTTTTCCTATCCTTGGTAGTAAGTAAACCTACCTCCACCACGGTGGAAAAATGGACTCTTCCTCAATGACTCAAAGATCCTCACAAATAATATTTCATTTTGAACTTGGACAAGTTTGAGTAGTATTGCATGTAATATGACATCTGAGGTGAGATTTTACAAGTTCAAAGTGGTTTACCTGTAGAATGATGGCCAGCTGCTCAGCTAACATAAGAGCATAAGAAAATAAGGAGTCTGCAATCGGCCGGTTGGCCTGTGCATGGCAGCTCCTGTCGAGAGTTACTACCACTCTCTATCATCCATGAATCTATCTCGCCTCCTTTTGAAACTTTCCAGAGTTCCAGCACCTACTACAAAGTTGCTAAGCTTGTTCCACTCGTCAACCACCCTATTTGTGAACCAGTTCCTTCCTATCTCCCTCCTAAACCTAAACTTATCCAACTTAAATCTGTTGCTCCGAGTCCTTTCCTGCTCGGATATTATAAGAACTTTATCTATATCCCCTTTATTGATTCCTTTCACCCACTTAAATACTTCTATCATAACTCCCCGCACTCTTCGTCTTTCTAGGGAATGCAAGTTAAGTTCTTTAACCTATTCTGATATGGAAGGTTTCTAAGTCCCGGAATCATTTTCGTCATTCTTCGCTGCACCGACTCTAGTGAATTGATATCCATTCTATAATAAGGGCACCAGAACTGAACCGCATAATCGAGGTGCGGCCTGACTAGCGCAAGATATAGTTGCAATAAGACCTCTGCACTCTTATTACTTACACTTCTAGATATAAAACCCAATACTCTGTTTGCCATATTTCAAACATTAACGCACTGTTTTCTAGGCCATAGGTCCGGGCTTACAAGTACCCCTAGGTCTCTTTCACAAGTCGACTTCTCTAGGTTGATGTTGTTAAGGCTTTATACATTGTCAGTATTTGTTCTTCCAATATTAAGTATGCTGCACTTGCTGGTGTTGAATTTCATTTGCCATTTTTCAGACCACCCCTGCAGTTTATTTAGATCTCCTGTAATGCATTTGCATCCTACCCTGAATTAATCTGCCGCCCTATTTTGGTGTCATCCGCAAACTTGCTTATGTCACTGCTGATCCCAGTATCTAGATCGTTTATGTAGATTATGAACAAGAGTGGGCCTAGTACTGACCCTTGGGGAACCCCACTGGTTACACGGCCCCACTCAGATTTAACACCATCTACGCTAACCCTCTGCGTTCTATCGGTGAGCCATGATTTTATCCAATTTAAAACTTTCCCCTCGATACCATGAGCCTTAATTTTTCTCAGAAGCCTCTGATGCGGTACTCTGTCAAATGCTTTGCTAAAGTCTAAGTAAATAACATCGTAATTTTCGTCATATCTACTACCTCGAAGACTTTCCTAAAAAACGTCAGCAGATTTGTTAGACAAGACTTTTCCTTTGTAAACCCATGTTGAGAGTCGTAGATTAATTTGCTTTTCTCTAGATGCGATCGGATGCTATCTGCTATAATTGATTCAAGAAATTTCCCCACTACTGACGTCAAACTGATCGGCCGGTAATTTGACGCTGATGCTCTGTCTCCCTTTTTGAATATGGGTACTACATTTGCCTGTTTCCACAAGTCTGGCACAACTCCGGTGTCTAATTATTTTGTAAATAAATTTACGAGGGGTCCGCTAATCTGTTCCCTATACTCTTTCAAGTCTCAAGGGAAAATTTCGTCCGGCCCTGGGGATTTTGTCTTCTTTAGTTTATTTATCCTCTTAAGAACATCCTCTTTTCTGATAGTGATATTCTTTAATTTCTCTTCTTCTTTTCCCCTTTCCCCTACCTTAGTGCACTACTGTATGCTTATGCAAATAACCGACCAGCTGCAACAGCACTCATCCCCTCCTTTAAACTTATCTGATAATAAAACTTTCCTTGTGAGGGTCATCACTGACTTCTGCTTTTTAAATTTCACTCCACTAGCATCACTGACACTAGGCAGTCTTTTAGGGACCATTTTAACACAGCCGTCTCGTCTCATCGTGTGTTTTAATATTCCACGTATTATTAATAAATTGTATTGTTAATTTTGCACACACAAACATTAATTCAATAAAAACAAATTCAGAAACATTAATTAAAATATATATATGAACAGTAAATAAGTGTTGCTTTCATATTCTTATGTAAAGTAATGACGATATGTTTTTACGTGTGCGCACTTACATACGCGATCTCCCTTTTTTCTTTACCATTATCGTTAGCTACTTCTATTGTTCCATTTATTAACATTAAATAACATTACTTAAAACAACCATATTAATTTTACTACAGCTACAACCAAGGTCATATTTTCTTCAGTTTTATATGTAGAACCAGTCAGTCACTGGTTTTGTAATCAACGAAAACAATGCTGTGTCATTTCCTCATGTGTTTTAATATTCTACATATTATTAATGAATTGTATTGCTCATTTTGCACACGTAACATTAATTCAATAAAAGACATTCAGTAATGAAACAATAATGAATCTTTTGTACATAAGAGAAATGACGCTGTTTACACGATTATGCACGTCGTCTGCACGTTGGCGGGCCGTTCAAACCCGTCGAAATTCAAGTTTCCGCCGTCAATTTTTTTTTTTTGCGTTCCAATAAAATACGTTGAATTAAAAACTTGCGAAATTTGATAAGCTACTATACGACATTTAACCCTTCAATATGTCTTCAAAGAGACCATGATGCAGAGAAAGTGGTGCTAGTGCTTCCAAGCATAAGCAAAAGTCACTATCTATCCAGGAAAAGGGTGAATTTCCATGATCCGGCACCGGTCAGGTCCTGAGGTTGCCGGACTAGAGAGGTACAACCTGTACCAGTGCCCTTCATATACAGTAAAATACTTATTTTTACCTTATTATTCGGCTTGTCATTAAAGGATATCATATTGGAAATGTCTCAGAGAGAATTTATTCAGGATTATTATGGTATCAAATTGATCTCCCTAACAAAAATAGAAGTTTATAACGAATGCTGTGAGGAAGGGAGAGGAGAAGGGTCCATGGAGGGTAAAGTGACCCACCCTCCCCCAAAGGGTCACCTCATTGTGTGTCTACTGTACTGACTAGAGATGGGGTCAATTCATATTTGTCAATTCAATTCAACTCCAATTCAGAATAAAATTTGAATTAAACAATCCCAATTCAATTCATTATGGTCGGTATTTCATTCAATTCAAAATCAATTCTAATCTACCATTAATCTAAGGGAAAGAAATAAAAATTTGAGGTTTCAAATTAACTTTATTTTTTATCAAAAATGCTCTACCACACAAACCAATCACATTCTTTATCAACCGAAAGTTCAAATGGTTTAATTCTTTGTATTAGTAAACAAAATATGAATGAGTCCAAGTTACTGAGGATTGCATCTGATCATCATAAGTTGCCCAAGTCTTTTATCGCTTAAATTGCACCTCTCTGGCCTGAAGAGCTTGCCAGCAATGGAGAACAGTCGTTCCACCGGAGACGATGTAGCAGGAATGGCCAGGTACTTTGCTGCAAGCCTGGCGAGGACAGGAAACTCAGGTTGCTTGGCCTTCCAGTTGCCAAGGGGATCACCATCTTCCTGTAGACATGGTTGGTTGAGGTAGAGTGAGGCCTCAGTTTCTGGTGGAGTTGGTCTTGGTGTAGAAGACCGGTTGGCCAGGGCAACGAACTTGTTCCTCTTCATCGGTGGTGGTTCAGCAGGGGAAGTGTCTGTTGCTGTAGGATCAACACTGCCTGCCATATTGTATTTCACAGTCAGAAGGTCACTAATGTCTTGCACTTCATTGTCATAGTCATGACACCAGCCCAGCTTGTAACATGGGTCTAAGGTGGCAGCTAGATGGAAAGCCTCCATAGACTCAAACTTATTCAGACGAGTCTCTGTTGAGGACTGAAACACGCTTGCTATTATACACTTCATGAAGACTAGCTAAAGCAGCCCGAAGACCACCAACACAGTTAACTACCAGACTAGATGTCACCATGTTTTGTCCCTGAATCTGATTAGTCACATACTCATATGGCTGGAGTGTATCACAGAGCTCCTTGATGGTGTTCAGCTCATATTGCTTCACCTTGTAGGGAGTGTCAAGTTTGTCCCACACTTAAGGTGAAACTGACCTCATCATCGTCAACTGGCTATTCCAGCATGTACATGTGGTAAGCTTACACTGCCAATCACAGACCAACAGGCCAGGACGTGTACTATACTGAACTGTTTTGCCCACACCATCTCAGTCAGGCCCACTGACAGGAACTGAACTTGTTGTGAATCTTAAATATATCTGAAATATATTTATTAGAAACACATGAAATATGCAAGAAATAGTTTCTCAGTTCAATGAAAATGAATCCATCACTTGATATATTTTTAATATATTTTTTGTGCTAGCTAACTGTATATTTTAGTTTTTATTTGAATATAAGTTAGTTATTGCAAAATAATGAAGATGCATATTACAGTATAATATATTATTTTATCAATTCATTACATCAATTCATATCAATTCCTTTTCAATTCAATAATTTGTTTTCAATTCCAATTCAAGGATTTTGTTATCAATTCCAATTCAATTCATAATTGACCCGTATTATTAATTTATACAGCACAGTATAAGAAACAATATGTAAATTCAGTCTTTTTTCTCTCCAGTGTTCTTGTGTTAACTTGTTTGAAACTCACTATACATATATATGAAAGCATATAGGGTAAATACCCGGTATATGACATGGACAGAAACACTTCCTATGATCTCTACTTTTTTTTTTCATTTTCAGGAGCACTGTGAACCCATCAGTGCAGCCATTAGTACAGCAATGGATAATGTGGTGGTTGTGGTTGAGAGTTTAACCAAAGTAAAGCAGTTGGTAAGCGGGGCCCTAAACACCTGCCGAAATCGTTCCTCATCCAACAACCTCCCTCGCACTTCAGGTTGGTTTGGGTATTTGTTAAACTAGATATTTACTGTACAATAGGGAAACTTATTTGTGTATATAAATGATAAACTGATAATGTTTGTTATTGAGGTTCCATATGAAAATCTGTGTTTCAGTCTCGGTATGAATAAAAGAACCTATGCTGTGGTATTGATATATTTCATTTCAAATACACCTGTAGTACAAATATGTTTTAGATGTTAATTTACTTTTCCTCAGGTTCAAGGTTGCCACTCGGTCCTATTGGCAACAATTTGTTACCCCGGCAAAGTGTTGTTCTTCCTATGGTCAGTGGTCATGTGCTACAGCCAGCTATGGTAGCTATTCCTAAGTTAGATGTAATGTGGAATAGAAAGTTGAAAGAACGCATCCAAGGTGAGATTAACAGGGTTTTTTAAGGTAATAAATTTAGCTTATGCCAATGTTTCATTCTTTTTAATCATTTCATGCATGGTGCAGGTTAGCTGGAATAACAAATGCTACACTTTTTGTCATTCATTTCATCAAATTGCTCAAACAG
Source organism: Homarus americanus (assembly GCF_018991925.1). NCBI lineage: Eukaryota > Metazoa > Arthropoda > Malacostraca > Decapoda > Nephropidae > Homarus > Homarus americanus. Next base: position 21,061 of record NW_024727201.1, read on the forward strand.
ATGTGCTCTACAGCATGGCCCAAATTTCCATCTGGATTAATCTTGTCATTTCAAACTACCCAGCACCACCCACCAACAGCATGATCATCTTAAAACACTCATCATTGTATTCATTAATCTTGCACACACTACATTTCTCAGATCCTAATCCCAAGCCTATTTATTATCTCCCTCAGTCCATCCTTCCACCTCCTTGTACCTCCTTCACCCCATCCTTCTACCTCCCTAACCCCATCCTTCCACCTCCTTGATAACCTCACTTCTGCTCAGTTGAACACCTTACCAGTCATTCTTTCTCACTTCTGTCATTATGATCAGACCACCTTAGCACAGACTGATTGGCTTTCTTTGATGCACTTTTCTTCTCCATGTCACTTTATTTTCGTGTTTTGTATTCTATCGACCCATTTATCCCACCCTTTCTCAAGCACATTTTTACTGAAATTTTTAACTTGCATCATTCTCTTGCATGCTGAGTTTATTTTTACACCCTCTCCATAATGTTGGCTCAGGTTTTCCTCAAATGTTGCGGTTTTTGCCTCGTATGACACATTGCTCTCAGTTCATACATTTCTCAATACACTAATTACCTTTTATTCCTCAGTTCTATCTCCATTCCAAGTAATATTCATGTCTTCCCGTCTTCTTTCTCTGTTTGTTTTTTGTCACTTTATTTTTGTTCTTACTCACTGTGAACTTTCTCCTACTGCACCCACTCCAAACTCGTTCAACAACATTTTTACTTCTTTAACCCAAGCAGTGGATCTGCTGGGTCAGGCATAAGTTGACACATTTTTTAAGTTGATATCTGACCATTCCCAGTACACTTATGTGACCAGAAGTACAATATATTCCTGAAATCTTGAAAATCTCTAAATAAGATCTTTTTCAACTTAACTGTAGCACCTGAAAAGGAGGAGTCAATTTGTTTTTCCCTTTAACATTTACTCTTGAGAAACAATTCTTTCAATATTGAATTTACCACACTTTTTTTTTTTTTTCAAACCTTTTCCTCACAATAATACAAGGTGGCTGTAATCAGCACCAAATATGCTTACAATTTTCCCATCATTCTTCATCATTCAATAATTCTTACTGCAATAATTGATGTTTTCTGCTATACACTATTACTGTTCTCCACTTCCATAACAATGCCCTGGATATTCATATGGTTTGCCATTGTCATTTCTCACTAGCCAGTTTCACACACTAGCTTTATATCTTTCCTTCTAGCTTATTTAATTCATTAATTTTGCATATTAGTCTTCTGTCCAATAATCTTTTATATACTCTGCTGGTATGCCTACAAGTGTACTGTACTTACGAATTTAATTGTATTATCAATCCTCTCTGGGCATTCTGTATCATAATTTTCTCCACATTTTCATTCATTCCCTGCACCCAAAATGTCAGATACATTCCTTTCACCCATTCTTGCACTTTGATTCTTTCACACTGACACTTAGTATTCTTTGAGGTACTTGTTTTGATAATTGATACTATTAGTTTTTTCTTGATTGTTTACAGTTAATGAAGAAAGGGATTTTGACATGAGTGTGATAGGGGAACTGCCCTCAAATGTTGAAGATGAGGAAATTCCATCTGCAAAGGAAGAGGTGCAGTCAGAGGATGAAGTTGAAGAGGAAAGTCCAGTCAGCTTCCCAGTATTCAATATAGCAATGAGGTGTGATCAAGGAAATAGTCCTTTTGCTAAAAAACCTAGGAAGAGACCAAGAAGAAGAATCTCTGTCCCTGAAGTAGATGTACCTGAACCACAGGTAAATTGGTTTATGTTAATTTGTTTTAATGTTGTTATATTTATGATACTGTATCTTGATATCACCTGTTCATCTGCCGCATTCCAAAGGGGGACTTCTCCATACTGTAATTTGAAATGTAAGGATCAGATGGACATTTTGTTCCTTATCTTGAGGTCATAAGGATAGCTACTTTAGAATTTTTTTTTTTTTCCTGTAAAGAATTGCAATCTTGGACTGCTCAAAACTTTCTCTCCTACATGTCAAAACATAATCTCAGGCTCAAATTTTTTCTCTAGGGATGCCTTGACATACCATATTGATTGGTTCTTATCCACTAAAATAATATAACAATTTACATATTTGGCTGTATTGTTTCAAAACATAAAACAGGTTAGATCTTACGTGAAAATTAGACTAGTTAGGCTGTTCGGCAAAATATATATTGGTGAACTGAAAAGGTTCTTCTATTTTCCCACTTTTTTTTAAAGATTTTTGTATCCTCTTGATTAACCTCACATGAAGGTAGGAAAAATAAAGATAGTTTATAGATTGATAAATAGATACTGTATATTCATTCTTTGTTATTTATGCCAGAATTCAATAAGTCATTGAGAGATTTGGAACTACATTTAGATTTTTGCCCAACAGAGTATCACTCCAGATAACCCAAGGAAAGCAAATGGTGCTAGGCGAGGCAGATCAAGTAGGGGAGTGAGGGGAGCACACAATAGACTGACCAAGCTGTCTCCCACTACCAGCAGAGCAGAGTCACCCAGGTCTTCACAACGCCAAGTAAATCACACATTTAGTACGACAAGAATTCATAAACCCTTAAAAGGCAGCCATCATCAGTGTATATTAGCTGTATGGACAGTGGCCAACATTAATGGATGTTTCATATTCCTTGCATTCCATTTTTTTTTTGTGCGTGGTGGACTGGATTAGGGAATCTTTCGTCACAATTTCCCTAATTTCCTTATTTTGTCTAACTAGTTTAAATATAGATGATTGATTTATAAATGCTTAATTCCCCCAGGTAAAAATGAGACTGAGGATTGTCATTTTTAGATTCCAGTCACTGCATTATTGATTCATAGGTACCAAGTGATGAAATGAAAAATATCCTTAAAGGAATTGTTTGCCCGTATGACTTTGCTACTCCGAGGACGCAGTGATCGATTTTTTTTTTCCAGGAATACACACTAATTGATATTTATTATCTAATTTAAGGAGGAGCATATGAAACAAGAAATAAGAGCATCTGCAGCCGGCCAACCATCACCAGAAAATGTGGAGGATCCTCTTGAGGGTCCAAGCTGGTGGTATGGTGATGCCTCAAAGGGACGTGGCAGAGGTGTTAGAAGAGGCAGATTGAAGACTGGTGCTGGCTCAACCAAGTACCAATCCCACTGTAACATTGTTCCGGTGCTAGAGTCGTCGAGTGACGGTGAAGATGATGATATAAATACAGTTACGAAAAAGACTGTCAAGTCTACTGTTAAAGTGACAACAGTTAAAGCAAATTCTACTGCAGGCAAAGAGCTAAAGAGTGCTGTTCAATCTGCTAAAGTGTTACCAGTTATAGCAAATTCACCAAATGCCCAAGATCAAAGTTATTTGGCCTCTCCAGCTACCCAACAAACTATGTTGGAGGAGTTACAGGCTAAAGGTGGTGGCCGGTCTAAGGCACGATCAAAAGGATTTTCTGTGAGAATGAGTATTGACACCACAAACATAAACAAAGTTATTCCTCAGAAACAGGGGAGAAGGTCACGAAACAGCATGGAAATATTGAGGGATACAGTTGAGGATGTTAATGTGGAGAAAACTGAAAAGTCCCCCAACCTTCAATTAGAAGAAATAGTTATAGATCCTGACACACGGTCTGAAATTAAATCTCCGTATAAAGACTCCCTTCTTATGCCTCCACCATGTCTTCCATTGCCCAACCAGCATAGAGATTTCTTGATAACTGATAATGATTTAACATGTGTGAATGATGTGAGCATGGATATGACAGAGCCTATTACAAAAATCATTGCTCATACTGCTACTGAAATGGTCAATAAAGAAGAAAAAAATAAAGGGAGAAGATTCTTTAAAGCTCAGTCAAAAGAAGAGCCTCAAGATAAGTCAGAAGTAGCTGAAAAAACTCCATTTGATGTGTCACTGATGGAAACTACTCTTATAAATATACCTCCTTATTCTTCACAGAGAACTGTTGAGAAAGAAAATTTTCCACCTCAGTTTGATAATTGTAATAATGGTAAAGATAGCCCAAACAAAACCATGGGCTTACGAAGAGTATCCATTGTTGTGGAGGATATCCTGAAGAATCCTGGGATCCTAGAGAAATACACACCAAAAGTAAATGTTGCTCTCTCTTCTGAGTCTGAAAAATCTGAAAGTGGATCTGGAAGAGTGAGGAGAAACAGGCTCTGCCAAAGATCCACTATGGATAGCCCGGGGAGGAGAGAACCTATAAGAAGAAAGACCCTAAGATATTCTGTGAAGGATGAACAGGAAGAACAGATGAAGATTGAGGAAGATGAGGAGGAGGATGTATTGTGGTTGCCTTATGGTTTAAAGAAGAATAAAGCTAAGAAAGGTACTGGCTCTTCTGGAATGGCACAAGCGAAAAAATCTGTTGCTGGTCGAAAAAGGTTTTCAGCAGTTGATTCGGTGCCTCAACTATTAAAAAGGTCACGCCAAAAAAAGAACAAAAGGGACTCTGAAGCAGGAATATTTCCTGAGAATAGTGACAGTGACCAAGATGAAAATCATGATAATGAAGTCGGACAGGAAGAAAATGGACAACTTATTAGTGATGTGGCTAAAGACAAACAATCACAGAATACCAGTCCAAATAAGTTGAGTGATTGTTTTGTTCACATGAGAGATATCCGGCAATCTGTTGGCATTCTAGAAGACAGTCTCACATTTCAGCTTGATGACAGTCGTATTTCTCTATCACCGATAGGTCCTCAAAATTGCTTTAAGCACAAGGAAGACCTTAGTAAACAAATTGAAAGTGTATTGAAAAAAGCTCATCAGATGAGGATGGAACGAACATATACTTCAGGTAAATTGAGAAGTTAATGTATGAACTCCCTTCCTTCCTTCCTTCCTTCCTTCCTTCCTTTCTTTCTTTCTTTCTTTCTTTCTTTCTTTCTTTCTTTCTTTCTTTCTTTCTTTCTTTCTTTCTTTCTTCCTTCCTTCCTTTGTATCGGGCTATACAGCTCGGTGTCACTGACTGTGGTGTGCATATGTTAATCGTTATGTTTAAGGGTGCTACCTGGATTTTTATTGAGTGTGAGGAAGAATTAATTGACATGTCATTGTGGGCACTTACTCAAGAAGTCTAAGGGGTGAATTCAGAGCATTTTGGTCATTTGAATGTGCTTAAAGGACTTTTTCTTCAAATAGATCAAACTGACAATATCTTATTCACATAAAAGATTGAAAATAAAAATAAGCATGATAAGTTTTGGGCACCCTTTGCTGATCTACCTCTTTAGGTTTGACACTGTTGTTAACATCTTGTGGCCCCATCTTTAACATCTCCTCTTGTCGGATTGACACTAAACAAAGCTGAGAAAAGTGGCATTAATGAATTTTTAATAAAATAATCCAAACACGCACAGTAAAGCCTCCAATAACAGCGGTTCGACTAACAACTTTTCATATTTAAGACCCTAATTAATTTAGAACCTAATTCAATTTACGTCCTTATGTCCTTATTTACGAACAAAATATAATAAAAATATAATAAAATTACATTTTCATATAAATAATATCTAAATCCCGATATGTATTATAAAAAAAAATAATACTGTAAAAAAAGTGAAGAAGACTTGCACAAAGAAACTGCCTGGCTAATGAGTGGTAATGCGCATCGCCAGTAAACCACAGTCGGAGCTTGGTGGGCCTTTTGTTTTCACGCATCTGAACAGGAACAGGAGAAAAACTTTCTGGGAGTTCTTACAGCATTTTTGCATCCCTATTCAACATCAGCAAGTGATGGTAGTGTTGTTTCAAAAGCTAATACAAAGTGTATAAGCTTAGCCGAGAAACTAGATGTGTTAAAACGATATGAAAAAGTTGAGAGGTACTTGGATATTATATGGAGCAAGCAAGGCATTAAAATTTAAGTAAATGCAAATGACCTCTACGTAAAGATGTATAATGAGAAAAGAAAGCAGCTGTGCAAGGTTCTTTCGACAGCTTTATTATTCGAAGGCCTAAACCATCAAATTCGGCATCATAAGCAGCTTCAACATTAGGTTCAGTAACAGTTTCAACAACAGCTTTATTGAAAGCTACAGCTTCAGCCAGAGTTAAACCTGATGACTTCGTCATCTGAGTAAAAACTCGCACACTATTCATTGGCTGTCCTTATGTTTCAGACTTTACCACTATTGGTGTGTAGAATTTTTGTTTTACATTCGTAAATATTATTTAAAACATATATGAACAGTAAATAAGTGTTGCTTTCATATTCATATGTGGAGAAATGACGATATTTTTCACGTGTACGCACTTAATGTTCATACATTGGTGTTCCCAATCGCCTCGCTTTATTTCTTTACCATTAGAGGTTAGCTACTTCTAGTGTTCCATTTATTAACATTAAATATTACTTAAAACATACATACAGATATTCAATTTTTTTAAAATTAAGTTCACTACAGCTACAACCAGGGTCTTATTTTCTTCAGTTCCTTATGTAGAACCATTGTCACTCACGAAAACAATGCCTTCTTGTCTCCTCGTGTGTGTTTTAATATTCTATGTATTATTAATGAATTGCATTGTTCATTTCACACATAAACATTAATTCAATCAAATACATACAGTATTCAATAATAAACAACAATGAATCTTTAATACATTGGCGTTCCACTATCAGTCTCCCCTTTTCTTTAATATCAGTGGTTACTTCTACTGCACACTAAATAACATTAATTAAAACATTTTTTTTACATTAATTTTACTAGAGCTACAACCAGGGTCTTAATTTCTTCATTTTCTCGTGTAGAACTATCGTCCCGGACTCCCGGCTGTAAACACAAACGAAAACAATGGCGTCCCATCTCCTCTTGTGTGACCATATTATTATTCATTCATATTGTATAAGGTGCATTCAGAAACATTATTTAAAGAATATAGTTTGCAATTTTCATTAATTGTATTGTTTTGGGGGGAAAAGAGGGTAAAAAGCCACACAAAAGATATGAAAAGGTCACACTTGGGAACGCATCTCATTATAATTGCTTTATTTTAATGGTAATTAATGATTCGCAATACGATGATTCACCTTACACTGCAATATTGGAGGACACATTACTGTGGTTATTCGAGGCTTTACTGTATTGTCATTATTACCTATACCATGTGAGCAAATGTCTCTTGTCCCTCTTACACTTAATTTTATTAATCTGTATGAATATGAAATGTAATTTCTCTATTTTTAGAAAATGCTGACAAACGAGAAGAAAATGCTGATGGTACATATAATGGAGGACAAACTGTTCAAGAAGAGAAAAATAATGAAATACAACAATATAATAAAGATGATGGAAGGCAGAAAGATAAGCTGAAAGAGGAAGTGAAAGATAAGCTTCAGAAAGGAGAGAAAGATAAGCTTCAGAAAGGGGAGGAAGATAAGCTGCAGGAAGAAGAGAAAGATAAGCTGCAAGAGGAAGAGAGAGATAAGCTGCAGGAAGGAAAAGAAGACAAGCTGCAGGAAGGAGAGAAAGAGGAGCTGCAACAGGAGGAGAGAGATAAGCTGCAAGAGGGGGAGAGAGATAAGCTGCAGGAAGAAGATAAAGGTAAACTGCAGGAAAAGGAGAAAGATAAGCTGCAGGAAGAAGAGAAATATAAGCTACAGGATGAAGAGAAAAATAAGTTGCAACAAGATGAAAGAGATGAACTGGAACAAGAAAAACTGCAAGATGTGCTGCAAGAACAGATTGATGACATTCAGCAACTAGTACCACTTGATGAGGGACAACTGAAACACCAGGATCATGAGACACAGCAGATTAGTCAAGATGACACACAAAAACCAGAGAAAGATGGTGAGACATGTGGGGATGTTCAAAGTGGGTCACCTACCACAGACTCGGAGGATATGTTAAATGGTAAGGAACAGCAATTAGGGCAGGACAAGGCACAGGAGAGGCATACTGAAGGAGAATCTATAACAGTGGTTGCAGCAACTGAACTTGAAAAGGGTAAAGAGGAAGAAAACATTGAGAGTGACATTAAAAAAAATGGGTCTGAGAAGGTGACCACATTGGAAAGAGACAGTACTGAAGACATTTGTAATAAAGCACCAGCAATGCAAGCAAAGTTAGAAGCTTCAAAAGTCATCGAAGAGAATAATAGTCCAGGTGAACCAGACCAACGTAGAAAGCGGAGAGCAGCAACAAAAATTACATCTTTAAAAGAAGTTGGCCTTCGGGAGTAAGTGTGCTAAGGTCTGTTTGTATAACTACGGTATTCATCTTATTGTGCCACCAACTAGAGCACTGGGGGTGGAACAAGTGCATTAAACCGCGTCACAAAATTTTAATATTTAACTGATTTGTTTTCTTTCAGAATAAGGCTGCAGCTCATTTACTCTCCACCCAATATTTTTGATAATTATGTGGCTAAAAATTGGCTTGTGCTTAAAATTCAACTAATTGGTGGATAGAATTAGTATTACTGAAGTTGTCATTCAGGTATAAGTGGAGGTTTCAGAAAAATTGCCAAATTGCTGCAAAGGAGATTTTCTATACAAATACAGTGGTCCCTCAGTTAACAAACACTATTTGTTCCACAGAGTCGTTTGTTAACCGAATCCATTATTTCAATGGGATACAGGGTATTGGGTAATTGGTTCCAGCTCATAGAAAAGTACATACAAAGTACTGTATAAACCAAATACAGTAAAGTACACTTACTTTGAGGTGTGTATGTAGAATGTTGCTGGTTGATGATGATGATGATGATGATGGGAATTAGAAGTGGGGGTGGAGGAGAAATCGCCTTTCTTTGTACCCATGCTTGATGCAGTAATTTCACCAATAAAATTTTAAGTTCACTACCTGTAATTACAGATTATTTTATTTAAATCAACACTGCACTGCACTATATATTATCAAAATGTTAACTAAATTTCAGAATGACCAGCAATTTTAATGTAAAAACCTAAAAATACTCTGTATACAACAAACACGATGTTTCCTCCACTGTAAGCAAAGTTAAACTGACGCTTTGGCGGGTGAGTCAAGCGGCTGATGGGCGCACAAAAAGCTAGTTCCCTGTACTGCATATAGTATCAATATGTTAACTAAATTTTAAAATGAATAATAATTTGAATATAAAAAATGCAAAAATATTAAAGAGTACAACCTTCTTGATATTTACTCCACTGGAAACGAATGTAAACATAGAACCGATTACTGTATTGGCGGACTAGCCTATCAGCTGATGCACACAACAAAATGTGTTTGTTGTAAGGATTTTGTTAATCGAAGTTTTGTTCGTTAACCGAATTGAAGATCCTTATGGGAGCTAATGTGTTAATCTAACTGTTCGTTAACCGAGGGACCACTGTACTTCTTAATTTTAGTGGTTAAACACCTTTTAGTAAGTGACTTTTATGTAACGTTCATTTTGTCTATGACTCTGGGACCCAGGAGGCCCTCGGCACTATTAGGTGGGAGTAATTTTTATTTCTGGGGAAAAAACACAAAGGGTTATTGATCACAGAAACACTTAACACTTAATGCATGCTTTGTGCTCGTGACTGTAAGGGATGTCAATGGTAAATCATGAAAGAACAGCCAATTTAGTGAGTCAATATGACATTTTCAAATGGGGTGTTGGGGCAAATCTGGGTGCCCAAGTATGGAGTCTGAGGATGCAAAGAAATTTCGTTTTGGATAAGGTCAGCACTTTCATCTATCAAACATGTTAAACTGGAAACAATTGTTTTGAGAATAGTGTTACCTAATTGTTGAAAAGTGTAAAATGATAGACAGTAGTGTTGTGGTCATGCATGTTAACTGAGGAATACCTGAAGTGACTTTGTAAAAAAAAAATTCAGATTTGTTATTTCTTCTTTCGACAGAAAGTTACGACAAAGTGACGGCAGTGCTGTTATCGTGTATTCTTCAAGAAAGTCAAGAAGCAGATCTACTTACAAATAATGGTGAATGGTCCTAGACATTTTTAGTTTTCTTTTAAATGAACTGCTGTGAATAGGGAAAAAATATATTAAATTTAGGAATAGTACTTAGAGTTTGAAAGTAAAACCTTATGTAATATACCATGCAGTGAAAAAACTAATTATATAACACTGAAGTTTGGTTAATCTTTGTTGTATATCTGGTAAAAGACAACAAATTTCCTCCAGGTAAAATGCTCTTGGGGATTTTTCCATACTATCTTTGTTATTCAATAACCATCATTAAGATTTAGTTTTAGATGTCTTTAGGGCTATTTTGTAGAATTAATAGTCTTCAGATGTGAGCAACAAGGTTGAAATAAGAACCTAGGTATAGTTTCAGATATCTTCCACTGTTATTTTAATGTGACTCAATTGAACTTGAAGAGTAGATTGTGTGGTTCTTCAAGAAATGACTTTACTCGGATGAAAAATATATATATTGGGTAGAGGTTGATTCTCTCCATGCTTGTTTTAACCAAGAAAGCTAAAAATATTATTAATGTACTTTGTATTATTGCTGTGGAAACCTTTGCACTTTTATCCAAGGATCATCTTTTTTGTGTATATAATACATAAATGAAACACGAGGATGAGGAACTCCTAATTAATAATACTGTACATTTCACAATATTAAGTGAAAAATTAGCATTATATTTCTAGATAGTTTCACATAACCAATAAGATTCTGTCCTGTATGTAGAGATTAACTTATGTCTTGTCATATGGGATGTACAGGAAACAATGAATTCAGGATGTGTGATGACTGTGACTCTCATGTGTAATGTATATATTTATTGTCTATACTGTACTGTATTCATAACTTGAAGAACTTCTCTTATACAACTGTGTTTTCCTTCGAAACTTTTATGCAACTTTTTATCACTTCAAATTTTGGAAGATTTTCTTTGATGCATCTTTATTCTTACACTGCATGTGTCTCCTGCTATCATTTCTTTAGTGTATCAGTTTATTTTACTTCCTCAGTATGGCCTTTTTTTCTTTCTCATCTTTTAATTTTTTACTTTGCCAACCATTTACTTTGCAGTACAGTATTATAATACAGTACTCCCTTAAATCATTCCTCACCCTAAATGCTCCCAAACTCTATAACCCCAGATCAGAAAATTTATGTTGGGTGTTCCCAGATTATTAGTATTGTACTGTTTAGACATGTCTTTTATAATACATCTGTTTTAAGACAATTTGCATTGTCTGTCTCTATTAACAATTTCAGTTTTGTTTCAAATCTCTTATTTTGTCTCATGAGTCACCAGAGTCAATAATGGGGTGAGTCATGGTTTCCTACACTACTTGCCTCTTGCAACATTAAACAAGTTCTTTCCAGCTCACAACTTTGCACGTAGGGATGAAGGTACAGTGAACCCTTGAAGATTCGAACTAAAAGGAGGGAATGTACTGGATTTATTAAAAAAAACAATAAATAATGATATAAAAACACCAAAAATATGTACTGTACCTTGTTTTACAGCATATAAGATGCACTCCCATTATAGTTGGGAGTATTTAGGGGAAAAAAAAACTTTTGGGTGTATTTTCCTCCTGTAGCCATAGTTTTTTAAAATAATATACAGGGAGTCCCCGGGTTATAAATGGGTTCCGTTCCTGAGGACATTCACAAGTTGGATTTGTATGCAAGTCTGAACACGTGCTATTTGCTTACTGTATTTAAAAAACTTAAGTCCCACTATAACAGCCTAAATCCTTATATACATCTAAAATCACTTAATTTAAGATAAAAGAAGAAATACAATGACAAACTACAGTAAATAAGAGTAAAAAATAAGTCATCAGGTAAATAAAATACTGTAAATTTCAAGTTTAATCCCATTCGTATCAATGGGCGTTTGTCAGTCGGGGACCTGTTTACAGTACTCTACCAAGAAATGTGAGGAATAAATAAAAATGATAACAATAAATAAGTTACAACAAAAAATACTCCATTACCAACTCGGTAAATGAAAGCTTAACACAGACGGCGATGCCCCTCATCCCTTTACACTCTACGCTCTCCTCCCACTCCCTCACTGAGTCATCCAACTCTTGCAAAGATATGTACGGTATATTCCTTTTAGGTGTTTGCCCGAAGGGCAATTATTTCCCTTACTTTTTTCGCATTATGTATGTAGGCTGTACAGTGCCATGATTTATCACTATTAAGCACTATTATATCAGTAAACACTAATAATAACAGTCAATCCAGTGAAATATGGCAGGGAGTGAGGAGAGCTACAACAGCAGGCGATGCTCTAACTAGTGGTTGCTCACTCATTCCTGTTGCCAGGTGTATGATCGAAATACGCACGGGAGAAATACATATCTTGTAGTCTAATTTGAAAACGGTGACAGGCACAATGATAAACAAATTATATATACTACAGTATGCATTTACCTATGATAACATAATAAAAAACATTGTATCATTACTAGAGTGAATGAAATAATAGTCCCACAAATGACAATTGACAAATCTGATCATGTTCCCACCTCAGGCACCTGTGTCCCACGCGCTCACATCTTGGTTACACGGGCCTAAGATGATCTTTGCTCTGTTTTGGGAATGCTTCTTAGCCCCAACCCCCAAATTTTTTTCCGAATCTTCCAAAATCCGGATTTACCAGGTCCGTCTTCCAGGGTTCACTGTACTTAGTACAAATTATGCATTCTTAAATGATAATCAGATCAAAGATACAGTATTCAGCATATTGGGCATACAGTACTTTATGCAATTGCTATTCTTTTGAAATTGTAATTTGCTTATCTCAATGCTGTTTCTGAAACCTTTGCAGCCATTCTTTACTTTTACTCAAGTTAATATACATCACACACTTAATAATTTCAGACTCAATCAAATTTCCTATATACTTTCCCTAAATGTCATTACCGGTTTAAAAGTGAACAGAAATAGGGTAAAGACGATTAAAATTGTAGTAAAGTGTCTGCCATTTTATAAATTTATGATGTTTCCATATTGTTAGAAAGCCTGTGGCAAGTCGTGTCCTTTAAGGTAGAACAGAATGACTTTATGCAGATGACTGGAGATGTGCATAGTAGAGTACAGCACTACTGGATTAATGTGTTATAATTTTACTAGGTTTGTTTGGTTTTATCTTTTTATCATATAGCAGGAAGAGACTTGTGTGAATGTAAAACTACTACTTGAATCATACTGTGTGTGATACTGGGAATATGTTCACGTAATGTGTGATGGCATGGAATACCAAGAAGTTATGCTTTACAGGACATTTCATGATAAGAGAAGTTGGTATAAATTTTGGAGTAAGAAATAGAAGCTTAATTTCATTTCATTGTTGGGTGTACAGTCCTCTTTGTTTAAAATGGGAAAGTAACTAGGGTTAGAAGTATAGGACCAGAGTAGATTGGTACTTTCTGGAGCACTGAGGGAGAGTGGACTGAATTATATGGGAAAAGTGGAGTGACTTATGGAAAGGTAATTGTTTTGAAGTGATATGGTTAAATAGACAAGGAGATGATGAAGATATTTTGATTGGTGTAGGGGAGGCCAGAGTTTCCATGGAAGAGAAATCACCAAGAAACATGACATGAAAGTTACTAGATTGGATGAATATGGAACAGACCTATGATTCAGTACATAAGCATTTATTGAAGCATGAAACTTTATAATGAGTGAAGGTTCCATTATTAATTTGGGATTTTATTCATTGTTGATCAAGGCTATAAAAATGTACTGAACTCTTGATTACAGCAGCTAAAATCTATTGACTAATCATATAAGCTAAAAAAATGCAAGAAGTGATAATTGCATGGTACAGCTATATTTTTCATACATTAGAAATAATTTACCTAAATTAGATTTTAGGTAATGACTCTGGTCAACTAATTTTTTTCCACTCTTGTAAACCTTTTTTCACTTCTGAAAGTCTGTCAGATTAAAAAACAAGAAAATATTCCACTTTTACTCATTATTATTCATTCACTCTGGCTGATATGAAATCCATATACAGTACTGTAGAGCTATTCCTCTATTTGAAATTTTTTATCAAAAATTTTTAGTTAATGAAATTGACAAATCAGGGACCATTTTTCTATATATGCTTACAAAAACCCATTCAGGTAAAAAGAACCATTGGTATAGTGCATACCAGTATCCCAAAAGAGTCACTGACTGTTGCATAATGTCAGTTGTTCGCTGATGAATGCACGACATCATTCATTTTTTTGCTTATATTTTATGTCCATCCTCTCCATTTTGAGTTCCAGAGGAAAATCATCTTCAGGGAATATCTATGGAAAAAAAAAACATAAATTTGTCAAGCATGTGAAGGTTACACTCCAAAATAAAGTTGTATAAACTGAAATTAAATAAAATGAACAATTATTTGAATACCTGTATGAAAATAACAATGCATTCCACAGGCTATATATACTCTCTTGCCCCTGGTCGGTCCATTTCTGCCACAGTTGTATTTCATGGCACTCAAACATCAATTGTCTAATTAGATAATTGTGAAATAACAATATTAATTCATATGAAGATCTAAGGAATCTCACAAAAGAAAACACACTTATCACTAGGCATTATGTACTGTTTCCTCATAATCTTTTATGGATTTTTATTAAGAGGCAATCTATGTTGTAAAAAATGTTATTAAAAACAAACCCACCATACATTAAGAGATTTGAATCTATGCACTATTGGTAACGAGTGCTGTGGTGAGCGTAGACAGTTGTGAGCAGCTGCACAGTATATGTAAGGTTCACATTAATAATTTACTCACCAGCACATAAAGAAAATATTTCAGTGTTTATCCTTAAATGGTTCAATATTTTTATTATACTGAATTATTGTTTTATACAATTTGTGTACTGGCTATCGTTTTACCTTTATTATGACTGCATACTTTTTAAATGGAATTTTCATGTTTTTAGGTAAGGAGAAGAATTTGGTTTGGAAGACTGTCTAGCATGCTTCCCAAGTTTTCCCTTTAGATTAACGGGAAAAGGCCTTCCAATTTATGACATATATATATATATATATATAGAGAGAGAGAGAGAGAGAAAGAGAGAGAGAGAGAGAGAGAGAGAGAGAGAGAGAGAGAGAGAGAGAGAGAGAGAGAGAGAGAGAGAGAGAGAGAGAGAGAGAGAGAGAGAGAGAGAGAGAGAGAGAGAGAGAGAGAGAGAGAGAGAGAGAGAGAGAGAGAGAGAGAGAGAGAGAGAGAGAGAGAGAGAGAGAGAGAGAGAGAGAGAGAGAGAGAGAGAGAGAGAGAGAGAGAGAGAGAGAGAGAGAGAGAGAGAGAGAGAGAGAGAGAGAGAGAGAGAGAGAGAGAGAGAGAGAGAGAGAGAGAGAGAGAGAGAGAGAGAGAGAGAGAGAGAGAGGCAGAGAGAGAGAGAGAGAGAGAGAGAGAGAGAGAGAGAGAGAGAGAGAGAAAGAGAGAGAGAGAGAGAGAGAGAGATTTCTTTTCTTTTTTAAGAAACATCACTTTCTTTAAGAGGAATACAGTAACTGTAAATTCGAATGAATATTACTTTTTAAAATATAGTTTTAAAATACTGTACTCATTCTGCTTCACGATTCTTCTGTACTATAACTTACACATGGGTTAGAAAACTCCTCTATAGGCAATACTGTAAGTCCATGAGTTAACAGTCCAGGGTTCTCAGGACTTCTTACATGTGTGACAATGGATAAATTCCATAAATTAATCTGAAATATAGTTGGTCATTTCTGCCAAAACCCTACCCTCTTAAAAATGAGGGTCCTGGGAATCATAGGGTGCCACTTTGGCTGAAAGCTGAGCGCCTTTGCCACAATGCTAGCATGCATTTGTTTCACAATTCTCTTCAATTCCAATAACCTATTTGCTCTGAAATGACTTACATATGTATTTGGGCTGAGAAGTGCTTTCTCTGTATACTCTCAGGGGTTGACTGTTTGCTACCATAATTGTTCCTATCATCTGATTGGTTGCTTAGCACCTTGTCTGAACTTCATGTTGCATATCTCAGCACTTTGTTTATGCCAAATGCTGGAATTGGTCTAAGGCTACCAGGAGGATATTCTGGTTCCCTTGGAGGGAATAGTTTGGAATGGAATTTCAGGGAATTTCAATTTGGAAGTTCTTATTATCTTGCTTTAAGGCTTAATGGGATAGCAATTAATTATTTTGAGGGTTTCTTCAGGCTTGATTGTAGGATATAATGAAATCCTAAAGGGATTAAAGTTGTTTCTGTCTTATTTCCCACAAACCTTATCCAGGAGTGTCCAACATCCACTAGGGATGCTCCAGGCAATTATGCCAGGTGACACAAGTGACAGGTCCCTTCCTTCTCCATTGGGATGCTGGAACTAAATGGGAGGATTTACTTCTTTGCTGATGCCAAATAAGGATTAGAGAGTGCATGTTTGTTAGTGCAGTGGCAAAAATTCTTCTGTTTCAACCAGAGTGGCTACTGATGTCTCCCAGACTATATATATATATTTTTTTTTTTTTTAAGGGGCTATGGTTGTTTTCGGAAATATTGACTATGGGTGTACTTTGGGGATTAAGTCTGGAAATTAGTTTGTCATGCAAGTCAAGGGTTCTGAGAGTCCTGCAGACATGGTGCCTGTATCATATGTAACATGAGTTGCCTGAGCTGTGTGTGGTTTTAAAGTGGGATTTTAGGACCAATCTCATCTTTTTTGATAGGATAATTGAATCTGCCCAGTGCTTGTCCAGTTTTCATCATTTATACAAGTTGGACTATGCTAATCCGGGAAGCTTGGGACCAGACCGCTTCCGGATTTATGCAAAATGATACATAAAATGTACTATTACTGGTACCAATACAACTTACATCAGCATAAATCTGGCCCATGCTTACTGGACCTCTCTGATAAAGTGTACACAGTCGATGAACCCGCACCATATTCTGCGCACAAGGTCCAGACTGATGTACCATTGTCTAATTTCTTAGTATAGATATCTTTTCTAAAATAGTTAATGTCACTTGCTTATGTTTCACCACATTACAACCACTTCCTCTGCATATTGATCTCTTAGGCATATTTAGGGGTAAATTATAAGTATTTAAAGGTATAATAATGGCAGCAGCCACAAGAAGTAAGCTATGACAGATGCAAACTAACGACAGCCGGATTCAAACACCGTCCCGAACCATTGAAGCTACTGGAACTATTGGGTCCCGGATTGGTGGGGTCCAACCTGTACTTAAGAAATTGTACCTGTAGAATGGTGTCCATATTATTTTGTATAGTTTATTTCTGTAGTTGATCACATATTTGTATACGTTTTCTCCACAAGGTTTATTTTTGTCCATTAGGTACAAAATGCATCCCAGAAAAAAATTGGATCATTTAAAGCATATTTAGAGGTCAATCCAATGTCCTCTTTTTTTCCATTTAGTACGTAATAAGGATTTTTCGGGGCTAGATAAACACATTATAAACACATTGTATTTATTCAGCAAAATACAATTATAAGTTTTACAAATTACAAACTAAATAACTCTAGAACACCAATACACATTCTTTATTTGTATCCCTTCATCATAGCAGCTTTGCTTGCCGTTGGTAACTTCTTGCGATGAGCTGCAACAACCTGTAAAAGGTACTGCTTTTGGTCCTCATTTTGCGCTATAGACTCATTATAACGCTCTATGAGAGCAATTGCCCTCTCTTCGCTGTCATTCACCACCTTCATATTTATCGCACGATCTCTCATTGTGATAAACACTTCATCGTCTTTCCATGTTTTGGGATCCTTACTCAAGAACAGTTGTGCTCTTTCTTTGCCATCTAGTGTAAGAACATCAAAAATATCTAATGTACGCTCAGTAACAAATGAGGCCACATTACTGATAGGAGTTTCATCAGATAGGACAATACCCCTTGAAAAGTCCTGTTTCTTTGGGCACTGGAAGTTTTGTACCATATTCTTCTTGGTTTCAGTATCGATCCTGTCATCAAATAAGCTTAGACCGATAAGATGTTCTGATAGATACCAGAGATGTCGGCTAATTGCTGCTTGTGCTGCGTGTGCAACTTTCTCATGAGGATATTCCTTTAAAACCTTCATTAGCTGCAAATCATTGAATGGAGCTCGGACAGCCAATGGATTGACCTCTAAATGTTAATGAATATGGATAAAATTTTATAGACCTTATCTATGAACCAAATGGACAATTTTAAGGCTTGTGGAGGCAATATATTACTACATATATTTTTTACCATATAGTTTTGGACCACCCTAATATATATATATATATATATATATATATATATATATATATATATATATATATATATATATATATATATATATATATATATATATATATATATATATTTTTTTTTTTTTCCATATTCATGCAGAAAAGTATTTTGCTAATTCGATTATAATTTATTCCTTAAAGTATAGTCACCAATAATACTTACTCTTTAGATGTACAGGGAAGTTTTTTTGCTTCTTAAGTTGCATACAAACTCTGAAATACACTTTATTTATATTTGCCAATACTCTGCTGTACATTGCATGAAACTACATTATTACATGTATGTTCTATTCATGAGGATACAGTATTAAATTTATATTTAAATGTTGGAAAGGATCTTGTTGTTTTGGAGTTGTCATTGAGGATACAAAAAAATTTATTATTTTGAGATTGGTTTGTCTTCCAATCGCTCTGCAGGGAGGGAGGATGGTACTTCGGTGAAGAACTGTACACTACAATCTGAGGCGTCTAAAGTAGGAATGACGAACTCACCTTATCATAGTTTTGAGTAAACCCACGTCAAATTTTTAGAACTGTAAGATCACTCGGTGCCATGGAATATTGATAAAATTGCCTCAGTTATGTTCTATATTGATAATTTTTGTGTGTAGAAGGTGTGCATTATACAATGACAAGCCTGTTGTACCAAAAATTATTATAAATACCTGTAGTTTGTCCCTCCTACGCTAGATGCCTCATTTATTGTACTGTAATTGAACATATGAACTGTACTGTACCTTTTAGAACATTTTCATTATTCCATACAATATAGTACAGTAAAACATAATTGTAATGCTATTTAGTAGTGTTTTGTCATATACAGTATAAATACTACAAAAGTTATGTTGTACTTTGTTTGTACTTGTAAAATAGTCATAATTTAGTGTGAGTGAATCCTCCATATATCATTGTTGACCAATTGTCATTGTGTTTTATGGGTAAAGTTCATTCCAAAATAAAATAAATATGTTTCATTGCTGAGATTTTAGTTACCTGCTATTTAATCAGGGAGGTTGATGTTTTTAAAAGTGACTATTTCACTGGTTATTTCTTGAATCCAACAGTAAATTTCTTTCATAACAATGCACAAAGTTTCCCAGATAGGTATTGTACAGTATTTTGTCAAATGTATCTTTTCATTTTATGCATGTTCTTGTGTTAAGTGATTTAGTATCTTACCTTTGAATATGTATTCCTTTCTACTATACCAATTGCTCACATAGCCTACGAGATAAACAACTCCCTTGACAAAGTGTGTCATTTTCTTACAGCAATATAGAGACCCCTCTACTACAGTACTGTAATCTTTCATTTTGATTGAGAACAATGATTCCATTCATTGAATGTGCTAAAGCATTTAATGAATTCTTATATACTGTATTAAACCTCTATTAACCTTTTATTAACTTCCGTGACTTGTAGAAATCTGCTTCTGAAAATTTTCATGACAAAATACATTTTGTTTTAGAAAGCATGACCATTTTTACAGAATTAGTTTGATTGTTTCATAACTTATAATGTGAAGTCTTCCGGTAAAGTAAGCTCACAAGTTCACACTATTTTGTGTCTCCTCAAACTGAAGCAATTTGCTGGGACTGCCCTATTACCTGACAACTAGGTTGACCCATGACACCAACACAAATAATATTATTGTATCAACCTTTGTGACTGGAAGTAGGTTGACTATCTGTTACATCTCATAGAAAGGGATTGATGATGACCTGAGTTGACAAGTATGGTTGACATGCAAGAAGGTTGATTGTAGCAAACCTCACTGGCAGGATTAAATTTAGAACTAACACTGAACATTCATCTCGGACTACTCTCTCACTTAGAATAAAACACGAAAACAGAAAAATGGTAAATATATTATGAAGTTTTCTTTTTCCAAATTTGGGTTTTCAAATTTTCTTCTGAACTACATGAATTGTAGGAGAGCTAATTAAAGAGTAAATCCCCCAACCTGATTGTAAAGGGAGGATGCAGCTCCCCCAGGGTTTATGCCCCTGAATTTGTAAATGTTTCAAATTTTGTCCAGCCTACTTGTTCAGTTCATGCTGATGTCTCAACTTTACTTTATCCTCCACGTACAAACACTTTACTGAGTATTGCCCTCTGAAATGTTTATAGACTTCTTCTAAAGTAACTCCTTTGTCCTTTCCCACCTCTAGTATCAGCAAGGCAATTGCAGTTATTTTAATCTCTCGGGGTAACTGAGGTGCTATAGTGCAGGCACCTGTCTGGTGGCCCTCCTTTGGACATTTTCAATCAATTGACAGTCTAGCATATCTTGAATTCTTGGGGATCAGACAGGATGACAATACAGTACTCCAAACTGGGAAGCGTCTCACTTTTGAACAGCATTACAGTAAGTCCTCATATAACGTCGGCCCGCTTAACGTTGTTTCTGTACTACGTCACTAATCTTTAGATAAAATTTTCAACGATTCAGCCTGCTGTCATGACTACTTACGGCGACTACCTCTCTGCCTGGGCGAGAAACACACCCTCCACCGCTCCTGCCATACTCCTCCCCTCCTGCCATCCGCCTCCACAGCTTTACTACCCGCCACACACTCGCTCTACCACCTCCGCCCATCGGTGAGTACCAATACAAACTTAGTAATTATATGTATGCACTAATTTCTGTAGAAATGGAATTGATTTTCTGTACAGTATATGTAATGTATGTCATGGGGCAAAGGGAGGCTTAGGAACGTAACTCCCGTATTTTATTTATTTCTTCTGTGGAAAATTTATCCACTTAACGTTGTTTCATATAACGTCGCACTTTTAGGAACATAACCCCGACCTTAAGCGAAGACTTATTGTATTCACTTAATGGCCACCAACTGGAGGTGGTTATGCCGAAGGAAGGAGGCTAGTGGCCTATGTAGGAGCTCTCCATTGTTCTTGATAAATTTGTCAAGGGCTCTTTTGAAGCCCAGTACTGTTCTCCATTACTCGGCTTGAGCTGGTAGAACGTACCACGGTACCATAGGTTACCATCCTCTGAAAAAGTATTTCCTTATATTCGTTTTGCATGATAACTTGGCAGACTTGTAGTTATGTCGGATACACCCATTTCGTCACCAATCCGTTTCGTCACCAAAACCCCATTTCGTCACCACTAACAGTTGCTGGTATTAGTGACAAATTGAAAGTTATTATTTTACTTGAATAGAAATTACACATGTTTACAGACGACTCGAGAAGTATTGTTATTATTGTACATGAATATTAATTATTTAATAAAGAAAATGGTTAAAACATTGGTAAATAAACAAAATACAGAACAAATGAAGGTGATTTGGCACCAGAGCATAAACCTCCTCGCAGCAAAGAACAATCTCGCTCTACCTCTATCTGCTTTAGTCTTTAATAAATTGTTTATGGAGATGCTTGCATGATTAATAACGTTTTTGTTTTCTTATTTTCGTCTTTAATAAATTGTCTTGGTGAGATTTTTGCATGATCCAATGCATTGTTATGCCGAGGCATAATTTCATACCGTTATACAATTTTGTAAACTAGGTGTTGTGATTAAACATTGGTAAACATTACTGGGCCACATAACCTGTTGCATCTTTCACATATTGTTTAAGTGAGATGATTGTAGGTGTATAAATATGTTTATAATTTATTTTTTTATTTTCGTTTTTAATAAATTGGTCGTGGTGTTTTTTTATTATTTTCTATCCCAAGCAACATTAATTTTCGTGTATACATTGATGGGAAGAAACGCAATGAAAAAGCAGGTAAAGCAGTGGTGACGAAATGGGTTGAAAACAGGTGACAAAATAGGCATACCCCGTTACGTCCCTTTCACAAATTTGAATGTTTCAATGAGATCTGCCCTATTGTGCCTTGTCTAAAGGGTTGTCTGTCTTAAGGCCCGCAATCTACCTGGATAATCGAGATCACGAAATGACGTAGTTCCAGAATAATTTGACATAGTTTGTTGCATTGAAATATTTACACGGCCATTAGCAGAGGCGAGAAATGTGAAGTTATTCGTAGCCGTATTTCCAGCCTCTGCTGACAGCCGTGTAATATTTCAATATGATTCTAATCTTTTAAAATGTTAGTTTATATATAATGGAGTATAACTGATGTGTAATTTGTCTTAGTATGCCTTATTGTTGGTAAAAATAAGTATATTAAATGCATCCTCCGCAAGTGTGAATTTGCAACAGAGCTTAACAGTTAATTCGTGTATAATACTTCTGATAAACTTCCTACGTACTTATGTTTCAAATAATGAATGTATGTATCTTTATATAGTTAAGCTTGTAGGGTACTGTATGTGGCCAGTTGTCAAATTTCTCTATGTTTGTCTATTTTCTCCTTGATAGGCTCACATACATAAGTACATAGTAAGAGATCTCACACTCAGGATGGAGGTAAGAAGTGAAACTCACAATAGCGTTCTCTGTATATAAATATATTGTAAATACAGTGTGGTGCTAGGGAGTTGCTGTGTGGTGAGGAGGTCTTGTTGGTTGAGGAGCTAGTTGAGAGGTCTTGTTGGTTGAGGAGCTTGTTGAGAGGTCTTGTTGGTTGAGGAGCTTGTTGAGAGGTCTTGTTGGTTGAGGAGCTAGTTGAGAGGTCTTGTTGGTTGAGGAGCTTGTTGAGAGGTCTTGTTGGTTGAGGAGCTTGTTGAGAGGTCTTGTTGGTTGAGGAGCTTGTTGAGAGGTCTTGTTGGTTGAGGAGCTAGTTGAGAGGTCTTGTTGGTTGAGGAGCTTGTTGAGAGGTCTTGTTGGTTGAGGAGCTAGTTGAGAGGTCTTGTTGGTTGAGGAGCTTGTTGAGAGGTCTTGTTGGTTGAGGAGCTTGTTGAGAGGTCTTGTTGGTTGAGGAGCTAGTTGAGAGGTCTTGTTGGTTGAGGAGCTTGTTGAGAGGTCTTGTTGGTTGAGGAGCTAGTTGAGAGGTCTTGTTGGTTGAGGAGCTTGTTGAGAGGTCTTGTTGGTTGAGGAGCTAGTTGAGAGGTCTTGTTGGTTGAGGAGCTTGTTGAGAGGTCTTGTTGGTTGATGAGCTTGTTGAGAGGTCTTGTTGGTTGAGGAGCTTGTTGAGAGGTCTTGTTGGTTGAGGAGCTTGTTGAGAGGTCTTGTTGGTTCTGGAGAGTAGAGTAGAATGATGTCCACGGCTGTTGTTGTTGTTGTATAGATTGTCGGACCGTAGTCCGACACGGGCCTTTGCCTATAGGCGGCCCGTTTGGTGGTTCCGGCTGGAGCTCCAGGAGCAGCCAGACCGGATTGGGATTGGAGGTGGTCCCACCTGCAGATTGGAGGGATACTGCAGGTTGCAAGTGTGAGCGGACCCCCGATCAGTGGACGCTTACCACCAACCCCCACTCTTGGACGTGGACAGCTTCGGAGTGGCGCGCCCCCCGAACTGGGGTCCGCACTTGCTGGGAGAGGATGCTTTCTAAGCTATCTGGGTGGTGGGTATCGTGTGATGACCCGGAGTAGGTGGTGAATGTGGTCTGTATGGGCCTTTCGGGTTAGAGTGGCCGCTGGTGTTGTGTGTGTTTCTTGGGAGATTTGAATTCTGTTTCGGAGGCTTTGTGTGACCTCGCAATCGAGGAGATAGTGTTCAAGTGGGTTGGCTGCTGGCTCCTGACAGTAGGTGCATTCCGTGACGTCATTTCCGATCATCTGCCAGGAGCACTTGTACCCTAGTCGTAGTCGATGAAGGCTGACTTGGGTTTGTCTTGGAGTTTTCTTGTCAGCGAAAGGTGGTTCCCCTTTTGTGGCCGCCAGGTACCATTTGGCTGATTGGGAACCAGCGTTGAGTGCGTGAAGGAAGCTCTTTTTGATGTGGAGCTTGGTAGTCTTTCTGAGGTGATTCTTGATCTGTTGCACACTTGCTGGAACTTGGATGTGTACGCTACTAGAGCGTGTAGCTGCCTTGGCTGCTTCGTCTGCCACGTCGTTTCCTCCGATCCCTACATGACTGGGAATCCAGTGTAAGACGACTGGTCGGTTTTGGCTTTGGGAATTCCTGTAGCTGTGCGAGGATCGAGGTGATGATGTGGACGTTGTCTCTTGGTTGACTGTGTTGCAGCGCCTGCATGGCCGATTTCGAGTCCGTGTGAATTATGACGGACTTGTTGTGTTGTGTTGCAGCGTGTTGTAGGGCCTTTGAGATTGCTACCAGTTCTGTTTGTAGGGTGGAGCAGTCGTTGGAAAGTCTCCATTGGAGGGTCTGACCTTGGGTGTAGAAGGCCGCTCCGGATCTATGATGTTTTGGGTCCACCGAGCCGTCTGTGAAGTATGATGCTGCATCAGCCGGTGTCTCGGTGGCTATGGCTTGAAGAGTTATTTTTTTGAGGTCCTCCTTCTGGAGGTTGGCTTTACTATCGCCTAGGTCGGTAAATTTGAGTGTGGCTGGTGGAGGGCTCCATGGTGGAGGAACAGCGTAACCATTGTCTCGTGTGTCTTGGTTGTTCTTGACGAGTGTTTCTGCTTGCAGGTGTCGGATGACCTCGCTTGCCTCGTGCGACCAGGTGGCCCTTCGCACTCTGTGGTCGAGGTGGAGGGAGGCACTGATTCGAATCTTGGCAACTGTGGGCTTGTCTGCTCTACAGATTTTGGCGAGGAGACCGGCTGTCACCTGCTTGACTCGTACTGCCAGGGGTGGTAGTTCGGTTTCCATTTGCAGATTGCAAATTCTGGTCCACATGGGTGCTCCGAGCATGGTCCTGAGAGCATTGTTTTGAATGACTTCTAGCTTAGCTATTTGGTCTTCTCTCAATCCAATGAGTGCTGGAGCACTGTAATCTACCAGCGATCTGATGGCGGCTGTGTAGTAGGCTTTGAGCACATGAAGGTTTGCTCCTGCGGATTTGCTGGTGAGCGACCTCATTATATTGTGTCTGCTTTTCGTCCTGTGCCTGAGATACTCGAGTTGCGGCTTGAAGGTGAGTTTCTGGTCAAACCAGATTCCAAGACACTGGTGGGCGTTGGTCCAGACTACCGGCGTGTTTTGTATGGAGAGCATCTTGTCTGGTGTGTCTGTGCAGATGGCCATCGCTTTCGACTTGGCTGGATTTATCTTGAGTCCAAGTCTGTTGCACTCCTCTTCTATAAGTTGGAGTGCGTGTTGCGTGTTGGCTAGTCTGTTCGATCCTCTTACTATAAGCTGTAAGTCGTCTGCATAGCATAGGAGCTTGGCTGTTTGTCTGAAGGGAAGCTTGACTAGATTTTCCATCAGGACATTGAACAGCATTGGACTGAGGATGCCTCCTTGTGGGGTTCCGTTTTCGTGGACCCTGTAGCTTGAGGTTGCTCCCTGAAAGCGTATTCGTGCTTCTCTCTGTGTGAGGTAGTTCTGGATCCACCCCAGCAACCTTCCTTTGACGCCTTTTTTAGCGAGCGTAGTTGTAATGGCCAATGGATTTGCTAGTTTGAAGGCTTTCTCCAGGTCGAGGAAGACCACCAGAGCTGGTTTGTTGTCCACTGTGCCGAGTATCTCGGCGATGTTGTTGCCTGTGCCGGTGTTCTCAGTGTAAGCAAAGATGTGAGGGTGTGGGCTGCCTACTTTCCACTTGAGTCGGTTGAGAGCCATTCTTTCTCCCGTCTTCGCTATGCAGCTGAGAAGGGAGATGGGCCTCGGTTTGTCTGGTTCTCTGGGTTTCGGAATGGGCTGTATATCTGCCTTCTTCCATTCCGGTGGGAGTCTTTGTGCTGTCCACGAAGCATTGATGGCTTGCAGCAGAGCCTCGTGTCCGGCTGTACCGGCATGAGATAGCATGGAGTAGGTTATCCTGTCGGCCCCTGGAGCTGTGTCCTTGCTTCGTTTTAGCGACTTCTGGAGTTCTTGCTGGTTGAATGGTCTGTCAGTGTCATCTTCACTGTTGCAGGCCTCTTCGATCATCTGGAGTCTGACCTGTCGCAGACGCCGTTGTGTCTCCTCCGCCTGTCTCGGGAGGTTTTCGTTGCTGCTCGGTCAGAGAACAGTTTTGCAAGTCTCTCGGCTTCCTCTTCTGGGTTGGGATGAGTTGGTGGTGGTGATGTTGCCTTCCCAGATGCCCTTCGGATCTGGGCCCACATCTTGCCAAGGGAGGTGTGCTCGTTCAGTTCGGAGCACCACTTGAGTCAGCTTACGTTTTTAATTTCTTCCTTCTCTTCCCTGGTATCCTTAACTATGACTTGCAGGAGATGTCTGTTTGTTGCCGTGGGATGTCTCCTGTAGTTTCTTCGGGCCATGTTCACTCTGTGGTTGAGTTCTTTCACCCTGGGACAGTAGTACCAGTAATCATTGTACTGTCTTGATGTGGGTTTTGTTTTTGGGATAGCCTCTTCTGCCGCTAGGTGAAACGCCTCGACCAATTGGTGGTGGAGGGTTGTCTCATCCGCGGGTGCTGCGCCGGCCGGCTGTGATTTTTCGCGCCACTTAGCCAGGTGTTTCTTGAAGAGTCCCCAGTCTGCCTTTGAGTGTTGTATCTCCATCTCGGGGGGGGTGGAGTGGGGAGTTTGTTCACCTTCAGCGTTGTTAGGGTGGCGAAGTGGTCACTGGTCAGCGTGGGGTGTATCTGCCAGGAGGCCGAAGGCTGTAGTGCACTGGAGACGAAGGTTAGATCTAGCCTTCCTCCCCTAGTGTGGGTGGGCTCTCCGGTGTTCAGGAGGCAGATCTCGGGTGTATCTTGAAAGGTGGTGTATAGGTGTAGGCCGTCTTCATTTGTGGGGCTTGCTGAGCTTAGGAAGGGATGATGTGCGTTGAAATCCCCTCCTATGAGTGTGGCGTGGTCAGCGGCCGAAGCAAATAATTGAGTAACCTCCAGTGAGCCCCTTGGGTTCTTGTAGATGTTGTGAACAGTTAATTCCCGTTCTTGGAGGGTTACTTTGACGGCCTGTGTCTCGATGTTTTCCCCACATGGAAATTGCTGCGTGACATCGGCGGAGGGTATGTTTGACTTGACCAAGATCATACATCCTCTTGTTGACGCCTGCGTGAAATGCCTCCTGTATGTCTTGTAACCGCTGAATTTGAAACAGTGGTGTTCTTGTAGAAGTGTTTCTTGTAGGAGTATGATGTCAAGCTTGTCCTTGGCTGCTGCTTCTTGTAGGAGGTGTTTCTTGTTTTTGATGCCCTGAGCATTCCATGTTAGGATGTTCAGGGTGCTGACGTTTTCCACCACTGTTTCATCGGGGACTTTTGGTGGTCCTCGATGGAGATGTCCAAGTTCGATTCCAACTGAATCAGGTCCATGTCTTCGTGTTCTGTGGTTTTTGCCTTCTGGGCCGTGGTTCGGTTCAGGGGAGTTGAAACGTCCAGTTTCTTTCTGGGAGCTGTCGGTATCTTGGGAGCTGTCGGTATCTTGGGTTCTCTGGTGGCCTTCTTCGGTGTAGAGTGTACCTCGGCTGTTACTCGTGTGCGGACCGGCGTGGCTTCCTCCACTGAGGTGGCTGGAGCTGTGGCGACTTGCCCGAGGACGCTCCCCATGAGTATTTGGAGCTGTGTGGGTTGGATCTTGTGGCCCAGTAGTCCGGCTAGGCCCTCCGCGAAGGTTGTCAGTACCTTGGCTAGGTCTGATATGTGTATCATTCCTTCTGGTGCCTTGGTGTGTGCTTCTTTTGTCTTTCTCGTGGTTGTCGTTGTCTGCTGCTTGGGTGGCTGAGGTGTGGCTGTAGTGAGGCCAGGAAAATGGGCTGCACTTTGGGTGTTGACTGGCTGAGGAGGTTGTCTTTGTTGTTTGGGCCTTTGGGTTCCCCACACGAAGGTACTTGGTGGGGCTGGTGTGTAGGCGGTGGGGGCCGGTCTTGCTGCTGGTCGGTTTGCCTGGACCCTCTTTGTTCTCTCGGAGCATCCAGGATTCCAGGCGTGGTGTTTGCCCCCGCAGTTGGCACACTTGGGGGCAATTTTTTCCCCATTTTTCAGCTTGGTGAGGCAGGAGTATGTGCCGTGCTTTTGTGCGCAGACTGCGCAGATCTCCCTGTACGTGTACCTTGTCTGATGGTGCCCGTATTTCTGGCATCTGAAGCACCGCAGGGGCTCTGGGACGAAGGGCCTCACTTCGTAGATCCCCCAGGTTTTGAGGTCTATGGTGCTGGGGGGTGAGCCGTAGTGTGTTATGAGCACTTGTTTCGTGGTGGCCGTCTTGTCGGACAGGGGAGAGCATCTCTCGGCTTTTAGGATCTTCGGGTGGTTCTCCAGGGGTTCGAGAGGTAGTTCCTTTGGGTACCGGAGGACTACCGACTTCATCAGTTTCTGGGCGGGGTCTAGCTTGGTTGAAGTAATGGTGGTGGTGTTTTGTAGGTAAGTGTCGAGGGTGGTGGCGGAGTTCTTGTCTTTGGGGTGAACGAGATCATCTCCCCCTTTAGGTTGGGCCGCACTGAACTCTGGCTATGTGGGTTTTGCTTTTCCATCTCTGTGACGGCGGCATATGTTGTTTTTTTGTGTCCGTTTCGTGGGATCCGGAATTTGGCAGTGTCGCTGAGGTGAGCCGGTGGGGGTGATGGGTGCCTTTGGGGCTGCTTGACGGCAATCGCTTTCCCTGAAAAAGGCACGTTTATGTTTATTTTCTACCTTTCGTCCAGTTGTCCCTCAGTAGTGGTAGCAGTGGTGGTGGTGGTGGAGGGTGGTGGTGGTGTGGAGTTGTTGAGGTGGTGGCAGAGTTCTTACTTTCAGGGCTTCGGGTTAGCGCCAGAACTGGTCTGCTTTCTTCTGTGCGAAGCCCGTCGTAGTTCGGGTCGTCAGGTTGGGTTTTAAGGTTCAGGTGGGGATCGCGTTGAGTGGGCGTACGCGCCCATAACCGGGCTTTTTTTTTTTTTTTTTTTTTTTAGATCTCACCTATTCCAAGGAGTAAATAGCAGAGGAATTACAGCACTTCACTAGCTGTGGTCGGTGAGTGGTTCCTGAGCTTCTCTCCGGAGCTCCGATTGGGGGAAGCCTACTTCCTAGTGGGGAGGCGATCGCTCACCGGTGACGGACGTGAGCTAAGTGTGCCTATTTGGGAAGGATAAGGATTGCTACCCTCTTTCCAGGTGGACCCGCACCTGAGGTGTATTTATACGATTCTCCAGGATCAGAAAACGAAGTGCAAAATGAGCGGCGCCAATCACCATGCAGTTTGCGAGTGAGGCCTGGTCTGTGGAACTCACTGCTGATTGGCTGGTATTAGACGGCAAGTGATCGGTCAGCAGTTGTACACGTCCGTCCGCGAGTGAGGCCTGGTCTGTGGAACTCACTGCTGATTGGCTGGTATTAGACGGCAAGTGATCGGTCAGCAGTTGTACACGTCCGTCCGCGAGTGAGGCCTGGTCTGTGGAACTCGCCGCTGATTGGCTGGTAAGCGAACGGCAAGTGATCGGTCAGCAGTTTTAGGGGAGAGTATCCACTACAAGCTAAACATTTTTCTCGTCAGAAACGGTCATCCCAACAATTATGAATAAACTCGTTTAGAAATACATTACTTCAGGGCGAAATCGAACAGGTTTGAAACCGCCAATTAGCTGTAATTCTTGAGAAGGGGGCGGGGTGTAGTGGAAATTTCCCTACGACTACAACTGCAGTTTGTCGCTGACTGGCCGATCCCTTTTCGGGTTACCCAGCCAATGCCTCGTGGTCTAAGGTCTGCTCCTAGCGACGTCTGACAAAGCGCAGTTCAGCCATCAAGCCACGCCTACCTCCGCTATATAAGCTCTTAACCTCGCTGTGACCTCCCTTCTTCTACCTGAGCCCAGCAGCACGCAACACCTCCGAGCAAGCTCCTCAACAACCAGCTCTCTCTACTCCACGCTCCCGAACCAGCAAGCTCCTAACCACGCAGCAGCTTCCCAGCACCAAGCTGCACTGTACATCTAATACAATATATATACAGAGAGCTCATTGTGAGTTTCCTTTCTCCAATCCATCCTGAGTGCGAGACAACATCACGAAACCCCACAGGGGCATCCTGTCTCAGCTGAGAAAAAATGCACTATAGGCCTAGTTAGAATGTTTTGCACAAAAAAGCTTCTTTTCAAACTGAAAGACAACTGTTTTAACCTAAAATTGTCACACAATTGTTTTCACCGGTGAATAATAGTATGGTACTGTAGTGGATCCTCTCCCCTACAACTACTGACTGAGCTCCTGCCACACACTTACCAGCCAATCAGCGTACAGCCAGCGATGCCGATAGACCTACTCCCCGGTGCTGACGCAGACGTAGCAACTCCAGGAGAGGCCATAGCTTCCCACGACATGCCAGGATCACGGAGTTTGGCACCTTTCACGTTCTCCTCCGTGATTGGCTCCCGCGCTACGCTCGACTCGATTCCTGATCCAACAGAATTGTATAAGTACGGGCGTGGCTGGCCAGTGCACGACGACCCACCTGTATTCGACAACTACACGTCCTACAGGGGAGACAACCTAAGGGGGGTAGCCCTATACATTCGGAGTTCATTTGCCCAGCAAAGAGTCAGTCTGAACGTGAACCTGCAGGCTGTGGCGTGCAGAGTTAAGATTCGGACTGGCTATGTTGCCATCTGTTCACTATACTGTCCTCCGGGCGGGCTCATCGACGATGGTGAGCTTGAGGAGCTATTTAACCAACTGCCAGGAAAGAAAATGATCCTCGGCGACCTCAATGCTCGCCATTTGCGGTGGGGCAGTGTCCGGAGTGATGGGAGGGGAGAGCAGGTGGCTGCAGCTATCCTCAACTCCAACCTGTCTCTTCTGAATGACGGTAGTGCGACTCGAGTGGACGAACGATTTGGCACAGCGTCAGCTATAGATCTTTCTATAGTTGATGCTGCCTTGCTATTAGATTGTAAATTTTCTACATACGACGACTCTCTGGGTAGCGACCATTTTCCGATCTGCATTTCTTATGAGTGTGGCGCCCCAACGGCTACTCCCGAGGTGCGCTACAACCTTAGGAAGGCAGACTGGAGGGCCTACTCAGGAGCCGTTCGTATAGACACCATTGGACAAGACATCAACACCAAAATGACACACATACAACAAGCTATAATACACGCAGCAGATTTAACAATTCCTAAGACTTCTGCAAAAACCCACAGGCCTGGAGTTCCATGGTGGACACCAGACTGCCGACGAGTGGTTTGTGAGCGAAATAGGCTATGTCGTTTATTCAATAGAATTCCATCACTTGTAAACTTAATTGAATATAAAAAAGCTAGAGCCAAGGCTAGGAGGGTTCTCAGGGAGTGTAAGAGAGAGTCTTGGCGGGCGTTCGTCTCCACTATTAACAAGGATACCCCTTCCTCTGAGGTATGGTCGGCTATAAACCGGGTCAGATCCAAAGGAGGAAGGAGTTTTATCCCACAGGTGAGTAGTGGAGGGCGGATTCTCGACGAACCCCAGGCCATTGCCAACACCCTAGGCCAGAAGTTTGCAGATGCCAGTAGCTCCACCAATCATGATCCACGCTTCGGCGTGTTCCGTGATCGTGCCGAGCTCTTGCATCTCGACTTCGAGAACGGGGACGAACAGGGCTACAATCGAGCATTTTCCCCAGAGGAACTTTCCTTTGCTATAAATAAGGGCAAGGGCTCTACTCCTGGACCTGACGGTATACGATACGAGATGATTAAGCACCTTGACCAGGGAAACCTGGACAAATTGCTAGAAGTGTACAATGAGATCTGGACGTCCAGAACGTTTCCAAACTCATGGCACTTTGCCCATGTCGTACCGATCCCGAAGAGGGACAAATGCCCGAACAACACCAACTCATTCCGTCCGATTTCGCTCACAAACTGTCTGTGTAAGGTCATGGAACGTATGATAAAGCGTAGACTAATGTATTTTTTGGAAAGTAACAACTTATTGAATGATCGACAGTGTGGTTTCCGCCAAGGTAGAAGTACACTAGATCATTTAATAAGTCTTGAAACTGACATCTCAAAAGCTCTTTGCAGTAAAGAAACATTAATTGCAGTATTCTTAGATATAGAAAAAGCTTTCGACATGACATGGCGGACTGGCCTCATGATGAAGCTCCACGCCTTGGGTCTGAGAGGTAATTTGCCAATTTTTATTAGTAATTTTTTGCAGGACAGGACTTTTTCCGTCAAATTAAAAGGTAACGTAAAATCAGACACATTTGTCTTTGAAAATGGAGTTCCACAAGGTAGCGTTTTGGGCCCAATTTTATTCCTTATAATGATTAATAATTCCCTATCACCAGCCCCCAGCCTAAGTGACCTCAAATTCTCCTTGTTTGCTGACGATTGCGCAATCTGGCGCTCCTCTCGAGCTGAGAGGCTATCTGCACAAAGGGTGCAAGCTGGCCTAAAAGCCGCGGAACAGTGGGCAATAGAATGGGGATTTAGGTTTTCAGTTGAGAAGACAGTAGGAGTAGTCTTCACTAAGAAACGTAACATTAGTAATCCAGTATTAAAATTAAATGATACTCCTATTAAATTTCAGACTTCAGTAAAATTTCTTGGTGTTCATTTTGACCGGAAATTAACGTGGAAAAACCACATTAACGAACTTGAAAGTAAATGTCTTAAAGTCACAAACATCCTGAAAGTTTTATCAGGTACTACATGGTGAGCCGATAGGAAATCTTTATCAATGGTGTATAAGACCCTGATCAGATCAAAACTTGATTATGGATGCCAGTTGTATGCTTCGGCATGCAACACCACACTCGCAAAGCTAACCAGAATACAGAACCGATGCCTTCGTCTATGTCTGGGTGCCTACAGGTGTACACGTGTAGGTAAACTAGAGGTTGAGGCCCACGTCCCTCCACTTCACATCAGGAGGGACATGTTGACGCTAAGGTACGGGTTGAGTACGGCTAGGAAGCGCGGCACAGACCACCCAGGTTGGTGTGCTGTTGCTAAATTCCGTTTCCTGCAGCTGCGTAGGTCCCCGTCCTCGGTTGTCCGCCTCCAGACCTTGTGCCAGGGTGCTGGTATCCATTTCGAAGACGTTGATAGATACGTTCCACCGTTGTGTCCGCCATGGGAGAACCCCAACTTCCATGTGGAAACATCGTGGCTTCCGGGAGCGAAGAATGACTTTCATCCTGAGCTCCTGAGGCAACTTTTCTATCAATTTCTTGAAGGATTCAGCGCCTATACTCACGTGTACACCGACGGGTCCAAGACTGACGACAACGTCGGAGCCGGTATCTGGAGCAGAGACGGGGAGTGGAGCGCCCGCCTGCCGCGGCATACAACCATATTCTCTGCAGAAATGTTCGCAATAAGTAGAGCCATTGACATTGCAATAACAAGCAATGTCAATGATGTCGCTGTAATTTCAGATTCCATGTCAGCTCTTAAAGCAATTCAAGGTGGTAATACTACCAGCAATGAGATACAGGGCAACATTATTAATAAATTACATGAGTGTGCCAAGAATATTGTGCTGGTGTGGGTGCCTGGGCATTGTAACATTTGGGGCAATGAACAGGCAGACAGATTAGCAAGAGCGACTGTGGGTCTCGGGGAGACAACTAATGTACCCTGGGAGACTCAGTCGTGTCTCTCCTTGGGGAAGACATATACATTTGGAAAGTGGCAACTTGAATGGACTAGGTTGGATCTCCACAACACCTGGAAGCCTAATATAGGAAACTGGCCCTCAGCATATAGAAAGAATAGGAGGGAAGAGGTCGTTCTCGCCAGACTAAGGCTGAATTGTACCTATCCGACCCACCTAGGGGCCTATCTTGACAAATCCTTCCCACCTATCTGTGCCACTTGTAACCTAATTCTCTCCATCAGACATATTCTGACTGAGTGCAGCCAGTACGAACCAGAGCGGCGGCAGCTGGTGATCCTAGCTGCCGAGCAAGGCTTCGTGCTGACTGTACCCAACCTATTGCAAGATAATGTCACCATAAGTGACGCAGTAATAACCTTCCTCAAGGAGACCCATCTTATCGGCATGTTATGATTGACACACGCATGAACTCTTTTTATATCTATTATATGTATGTAACCATGCCTTAAAAAATAAAAAATAAAAAAATAAAAATGAATAAAACAAAAATTAAAACATACAACATGAGAAACACATCACAAACCTTATCATTACATACAACACTCACATTTATCAAGCTAAACTGACACCCACCAACATATATTCAAACAAAAAGACACGGGCTACAAAAGACAAAATAAAAATAATAAAAAAAAAAAAATCACAGAGAAACTAGTCACCTGACAAGCCATTTCATCTGGTCTGTCACTAACTCACCATCATATCACTCATGCATACCATAATTCATCCCAAATAAAACAACAAGAAGAAAGAAGTAACCAAAATACCAAGAACAAGAAGAACACAAGAATAACAAGAAAAGAAGAAACAAGAACATCAGATTAGTTGTAGCAAGAAAGAAGACCAAGATTAGAAGAAGAAAGAAGACATCAGCTTCGGCCGAAATAGCCTAATGGCGAAGAGGCCAGTAATCCCCAACATCAGTCAGTCAGCCAGTGCACCTCGGCGAGGCAAGATCTTCTCTGCTCCCGAGGTATTGTGTGAACTTGACGATGCTGACCTGTGACCAGGCGAAGGTCATAAGACTGTACCCAGTCATAGGCTCTTCGCACAAGCAACTAAACCTCCTTGTCCTAAGGAAGTTTTTTGACTCTTTAGAAATCAGGGGGGTGACAAGGGTCGTCCGCAGACCAGTGAGTGGTGGCCTAATGGTCATCTTCGCGGAATGGGGACAGGCCCAGCAAATAGCCAACATAACAGAAATTAACGGGATCCAGATACAAGTGCAAGCTCATCCAGAGGACAACTTGGTGTTGGGAGTCATCTCCCACACCGAGATAGAACACCTTGAAAAAGAAGAACTGGCTGAGTTGATCGGAGACCAGCTCACAATAGTACGGAAGCTGACCAGTGGAATAGCACTGGTTAGCTACCCCACGAAGTACCAAGCACCGTTTTGCTGGGATGGGAGAAACATCTCAGCAAGACCGTATGAAAGAAGACCAACAAGCTGTTACAAATGCCAGAGGTACGGCCATCTGGCGGGGAAGTGTCGTGCTCGGGAGGTCTGTTGCAGGTGCGGAACACCCGGGCACCAGGACACCAACTGCTCGGCGGCCGACAAGAAATGCGCAGCTTGTGGTGGCCCTCACTCATTCTCTGACCGGGAGTGTCCCAAGTGGGGGGGGAGGAGTGTAGGGTGGCTAAGCTGCGAACCAAGAAAAAACTGAGCTACAAGGAGGCTCTCCTTGTAGTGAAGACCGAAGAAAAGAAGAATCAAGATCCCAACAAGACCGAAGAAAAGACCAAGAAACAAGAACACCACGAGACCCCAGAGGCAGAAGCCCACGAGACCAAGCTCACCCTCTCCGACTTTTTCCACATCTACGAACACCTAGGGCACGATGATAACCAAGAACAGGACCCAAACTCTACCGAATGGACAGTCCAAGAGAGCAAGAAGAGGAGGAAAAGAAGAAAATCAACTTCAAGCTAACAAGAATACCAAGACAGAAGACCAAGATATTTCTTTGCCCAACCCGACACGCACCTGACGTTTGACCTGACGCTCACCTGACTCGGGGTCCTGCCCCCCTCCTCGCCACGTCCAGACTGTTGCTGCTGCCTCCATCTTAAAGCCCAAAATAACGCAAGCGGTGTTTAGCCACTGCACCTTTTCTCTCCTTCTAAAATTCACTTCAATCCTCCCTTTAACCATCCCCTGAACCTCTTTCCCCCCTGTCACTAGCCTTTGTTCAGTTCAGTTTCCAGGGAGGCCATTCTACTCTGACCTACTGGACCAGCAAGACCTCTCTACAGCGCCTCACCAACCAGCTCCTTTAGGAAGCTCCTCGCCCAACAGGACCTCTGAGCAAACTACTCATCACCTAGTAACTCTGTAGTGGATTCCTCCCCTACAAGCGCTTGTCGCTGAGTAGCCGACCCCGCGAATTCCCCAGTGTATGCTTCGTGGTCTGGGTCAACCAGCGCCGCCATACATCACGGAGGTCAACTATTAAGCCACGCCTACCTCCGCTATATAAGACCTGACCTCGTGGTGACCTACCTCTCTTTCTACCTACAGCCAGTCTTCAAGTAACACCACCTCCTCCGCTCCTGCCTGGCGGCCTTCGCTCCTGCCGGCGAGCATGGCGACCCACAAGCTGGTCCTCCTCTGAGCGTCCTCACCAACCAGCTCTCTCTACATCACGTTTGTAACCACGCTGCCACTGCCCAGCACCAAGCTGCACTGTACAACAATATATATACAGAAAACGCATTGTGAGTTTCTATTCTACCTCTATCCTGAGTGTGAGATATCTTACATGTACGTACGTTTGTGAGCCCATACAAAGAGAGAATAGACAACCAAAGAGAACTGACAACTGGCCACATGCAGTACAAAGTAACATAAGTTCCAATGATGAAGGGGAAGAGCGACAAAAGAATTTGTCTGAACCGCTCGTGAGTCTCGCCATTATGTCAAGGGTTCGAGTCTCGGCCCGGACACACGTGAGAAGGGTGTTATCCAGAGTGACTCTACCAAGCATCATAGATTTCCCGGTCCTCGGTTTCCTCCTGTACTAACATTGGAGAGAGCGCCCAAACTGGGAGTAAACTGATAAGTGGCGAAATTTAAAAAAAAAAAAAAGTGTGGGATAAATTACCGAGGTGTTGCCTCCTTTCATTCGTCTGATACAGTTTATGGCGAATGTTTTCACTGGAAAATATTTTTATTTTTACAAGAACAAAGAATTTAATAAATGTTGTACCATTCGTTTGTGTATTTCAAGTTTCTTAAATATAATGTGCAATCATGATATTCCTAAATTTTCCTAAATTACAAGGAATCTACAGACAATACTTGAGATAAATGCACAAATACAATATATCAACTGCCTACAACATAGGCTCTCAACTGGCTCAGCCATGTTAATATTAAGATTTTTAAATGACTGTATCTGTGTTATTCTTGTTAAATAAAGTGTTATAAGGGCAGCACCACCTGGCGAGAGTGAGCCACCGGGTGTGCGCGTCACCGCCGGCGCAGGCGTCGACTGGCCACCACATTTAAACTTCACAACAAACCTTTACCAGTTAAGACTATCAAGATTTCTTTTAATTTTCGTCGTCATTAAGGTAAAGGAATTAGTCTGTGGGATAAATTTGTATCTAACGATTTCTTAAGAAACATTGGTGAGGATTTAGTGCTTCTTTAGTAAGTTAACGGTACATTTATAAGCTTATTAACTTCTTACAACTCGCACTGCAAACGTTGATGGTGTTGAAAACTTCCACCTCTTTGTTTAAGTCACATTATTGTTGAAGATATAAAGTTGATGTACAGTACGTGGACGCTTTAGAGAAGTAGGTGGTATAGCTAATTCCTTAGTATAGTTGTTTGTGTATTGAGGTGCCATAGACCTTGACCGAGGCTGCTACTAAGGTATACTGCACTCCACTACCTAATGCATGTTTTGGGTTCTTGTTTTTGTGTAACTTGGGTAACCAGTTCTAGTGGAATTGATAATGCAAAGAACCTAGATTATATGAGACTGGCTACCTAGACATACTAGTTTTATACATTACAATGGGTTCGGTTAATATTTAGAAGTTGCCACTCACATATACCCACAGATGACGTTCTGGAAAGAGGCTGTTATGCCTCTGCATCCAGCTCTAAATTTGCAGCTGAATAAGTGGTGGTGGCGGTCGGGATAATGAACTGAATTTTAGCTTTGTAATTATATAGCAAATTCTGATTTAAGAACCAAAGAATGGAGGAAACTGCAGCGGGCTTATTGGCCCATACTGGGCAGTCCCGTTTATACCCAACCCCTATTGCTCATATATCCATCCAACCTATGTTTGAAGTTATCCAGCGTATTTGAGATAATGATGATATTTGGTAACGTGTTCCAGTCGTTCACTACTCTATTTCCAAACCAATGTTTACCTATTTCGCACCTAATTCTAAATTTGTCTAATTTAAAACCATTGTTACGAGTTCGCTTCTGGTTGGATAGTTTGAGTACCTTTGTAATGTCCCCTTTGATCAGCCCTGACTTCCATTTATACACCTCTATCATATCGCCCCCTCACTCTTTGTCCAAATTTTGGTTAATATTTTCCCCCATAACGTCATTAGGTTAGGTTAGTTTAGATTAGGCTAGGTTTGGTTAGGTTTCTTTCCTTTGATATGAGAAATTGTTTTTCTGGTGTATGTTGGTGTGATTCAGTAAAATTTGACCTTCGTTACTTGTGAAAATAGTAATTTTTGGTGTTTTTAAATTTTACAGAAAAAGAGAAAAAATAAAAAAACGATTAATTTCTTCAAGAAACGAAGGTCACATCTGGCCGAAACACCAAAATACATCGGAAAAACAATTTCTCATATCGAAATAGGCATATGGGGGATAGATTAACAATTAACCAAATTTCTTTCAATGGTTAAGACCGACTTAGATCCAATTACATACTGGGGTAACACATTCCAATTATTTATTACTCTATTACAAAACGAGTTCTTTCTTTTGTTTTGTTGTGATCTACCCTTAAATATTTTTTTATGGTGACCTCTAGTTGTCTGGTCCTCTCGCAATATAAAAATATCCTGACACACTTCCAGGTCGTACACACCACAGAATCTTGTATGTTTCTATCATGTCTCCTCTTGCTCTTCTGTAGGCTAGTGTGGGTAATCTCAGCTTCCTTAATCTTTCTCCATATGTCAGGTTCCCATTTCTGATAACTTGTGTCAGGTCGTTTATGAAGATAAACAGTAATGGTCCCAACACAGACCCCCTGAGGAACTCCGCTTATTACCTCTTGCCATTCAGACATACGTATAACCATTCACTGCAACACATTGTCTTCCGCAGCTGAAAAAGGCCTCTATCCATTTCAAATATATGTCCCCGATACTATAGCTCTTTATTTTTTCCAGAAGTCTTCTGTGTGGCACTTTGTCGAAGGCCTTCATGAAGTCACAATACAGTATATCCACTGTATCTCTTTCCTCCAATGTCTTAGTCCACTGATTCATCGCTTTTATCAGTTGTACAGTTGTTGATCACCCTGGCAAGAAACCAAACTGCTTATTACTAAATAATTTATGTGCCTTCATATGCCCCATTATCTTTAACCTGATTAACGACTCTATTAGCTTATATATTACACTGGTGAGGCTCACTGGTCTGTAGTTTGCTGGGTGACAGCGGTTTCCTTGCTTGAAGATAGCAGTGATGTTTGCAGTCCTCTGGCAATTGGCCACTATTGAAGGAGTGTTCAACTAATATTTTCAGTGGTTCTGCTAGCTTATCAATTCCTTCCTTGATGATTCTTGGATGCAGACCATCTGGCCCTGGAGACTTAGTTCTTTTCAACTTTTTGATTGCTTGCTTTATTTGTGTTATGGAAAACTCTATAGATGACAGTGCAGGCACTTCCTTGGTTGGAAGACCGGGTACAGTGGTCCCTTGGTTAACGAGCGCCTCGGTTAACGAGTTACCTTCCATAAGATTCTTAACTTCGGTGCATTTGGTGGTCCACCAGCTGTAGTATTAGCCCGCCAGTACAGTAATCGGTTCTAGGGCTTAAATTCCTTACCATTTTAGTAAATATCAAGAAGTTTATACTATTCAATAATTTTAAAAGTTTAATGTTAAATTTTTTAGTCATGTTAACAATTATTGAACATAATTGAAGGTAAGGTCGCTAGTTTCATGCTCGCCATCCAGCCTGCCAACACACCATACAGGCGTCAGTCTTTGTGTCTTTTCAGTGGAGGTAACATCTATCTTGAGACTCTCTTCAACTAAATGCTTTTTTCTGTGTTTGCAAGCAAATTATTGGTCATTTTGACAATATATAATGCAGTGCAGTGTTGATTTAAAGAAAATAATCTTGAATTACACCAAGAGAACTAAAATTTTATGGGTGAAATAGTGCCATGGGGTGACTTCTCTTCCACTCCAATGCCTTCTCTTCTCCCTTCTCCTCCACCCCCATTCTAATTCCCATCATCATCAACATCATCCAGGAGCCTTCTACATACACACCTCAAAGTAAGTGTACTTTTCTACCTTTTTTGTTGAATTTAGGCAATTTTTGGTGAGCTGGAACCAATTACCCAAAAACCCATTGAAACAATGGTTTCGGTTAACAAGCAACCTTCTAGAACGGATTGTGCTCGTTAACCAAGGGACCACTGTACTTCCCCTGCTGGTTCCTTAGTAAAAATTTTGCTGTCCATTTTTGTCTTAATCGTGTTTTCATCATCACCTTAAAGATCCGGGACACCCATTTTTCTTGTTAGTCTTGCCTGCACATACAGTACTTCCAAAAAATCTTTGGGTTTTCCTTTGCATGCTCTGAAATATTTTGTTCCTTATTTTTCAGGGTTCATTCCTGGTCTCATTTCTAACTTGATTGTTGATTCGTCTGTATTCTTTCTTTGCTTCTTGATATTCCCTGTTGTTTACATCTTCACCCCCTTTATTTGTTGATCTCAGCTGTTTCCTTCTGGTCCACAGTTCGTTTTTCTTTCTGATTTTTGTCCATAATCATCTGTTCGTAGGTAATTCCTTGTTTGTTCTTCTTTTTAATGATGTTCTATCCTTGAATTCTCTCACAGGGACACATTCACTGATTACCTCCTGAAGTTTTGTCTTGAATTTTGTACACTTTTCTTCTATGTCATTTACGCTTAAAAATTCCTCCCAATTAATGTCCAGTTTGTGCCTCATCAAGTCAAACTCTGCCGTCTTGTACATATAGACTAGCCTTTTACAGTTCTTCTCTTGTGCTTTAATATTATATGTGAATGTTATGCAGGCATGGTCACTCCTCCCAATCGGACTCCCCACCTCCATGTTCTCCACAGTTTCCTCCTCACTGCAAGTCAGGACACTTCCCGTATTCATTCCTCTATGTCTTGTGATTTCTGTGATGTGTTGGGTCAGGTAGAAGTCTCATTTTTTTCAATGAATCTTTGTTCCATACTATAGATTCCTGCTGTTGTAGTGCAATTTTTCCAATTTATGTTTGATAGATTGAAGTCACCCAATATTATCTTGTGCTTTATATTAATATTACAGTATTTATCTCCTGCATTATGTTTAAAAGTTTATAATTTTCTGTCTTGTTACTGCTTGGACTTCTGTAAATTGATGCAATTAA
The DNA here is from genome assembly GCF_018991925.1 of Homarus americanus. NCBI lineage: Eukaryota > Metazoa > Arthropoda > Malacostraca > Decapoda > Nephropidae > Homarus > Homarus americanus. Next base: position 62,410 of record NW_024727201.1, read on the forward strand.
TATAGACTCATTCACGCCTTTCACTTCCATACACATGTATTTGTAGTACTGTATTGTTGTTCCAAGTTAATGACATTGAGTGCAATATCTTTTCTAATGTAAACAAAGTAATCCCCTTCCTTCTTCTGCATTTGTGATGTTTTTATCAATCATTTCATATCCATCAAGGCTGTATTGATACTATCATTTTTTCAAATCTATAATTTTTTGGTCTTATTTCCTGTAGAGCAATAACATGGGGATTAACCTTATTTTCTAACAGCCTTGCTTTTAGTTAACAAAGTTTAGCAGGTGAAATCACATCTACATTACTAAACATTACAGCAAACTTATTTACAATACAGTGGTCCCTCCATTATCCCGGTAATAGAATTCAACAAAACATTAAATTAAACAAAATACAGTACTGTACAGTAAAGTATACTGTACAATAATAAAACAAAAATAAAAATAAATAAATAAAATATTTTAACACTTAATTTGAGATGTGTATGTCGAATTCCCGGCGGCTTTGTTTACATAGCGGCAGCGCAAACAGCTGATTGTAGACACAATCGATGACGACATGCCATATTCTTTACAGAGTGCATTGATTCTAATGCCTTCTTTGTATTTCTTAATTTCTTATTTCACTTGAATTGAAATCGCTTTCGGAGATTTCTTCGGACCCATACTTGATAATTTCACCAATAAAATTTCAAGTTCAAAACAATTTATTTAACTAATTCCAGATTTTTTTATTTAAACCAACACTTCACTGTATATTATCAATATGTTAACTAAAATTCAGAATTACCAATTATTTTAAAGTAAAAATGCAAAAATATTCAAGAGCACAACTTTCTCGATGTTTACTCCACTGGAAACAAAGGTAAACAGAGAACCGATTATTGGCGGACGAGTCGATCAGCTGATGCGAGCACCAAAACGTGCTTCTAGTAAGGCTGTCGTTAATAGAATTTGTACTTGTTAATAGAACCGAAAGTCCTTACGGGAGGTAACTCGTTAACTGAAATCTCATAAATTGAACCGCTCGTTAATGGAGGGTCAACTGTATTGTTAATGCTAGACCCAGATGTATCTTCACTCTCTGAAAATTCATCTAGGCCTGGTCTGCTGGGATTGGCGGGTCTCCTCCTAGCCGTATCGTGGCGGTCTTCATCTTAGTCCTCCGCAGTGTCCATCCTCTTTAGCTTCACTAGGTATCTGTTCTAGGAATCTCTCGCCACATAAAAATTTCCCAATTCAATTTCATTCCGATTCATTTATATTTGTTGCTTCCTCCCTTAGTTCTTTGTCCTTCTGCCTTTCCTCCTTATTCATGTCATGTGAGAGAATCACCTTTTTCATCACTTCACTTCTTGCATCTTTTCATTTATAGTCATGTCTGAGTACATTTTCCTTCACCCCATCCCTTAGGGTTACCAATATTGGCCTCCCTTTTGGCTTTGGGTCTCCTGCACTGTTCCCAGCCTCTCGGTTATATTTTCCTACTCTTTTTATGTCAATGACATCATCCTCATAGGTCTCCTCTCCAATTTCATTGCAAAGTTCAAGGAAAATCCTTGTGTCCTGCTTTGTTTTTTCCGATCAAATTGACTTTTGAAAATGGGTTTTTATAGTGTAAATCATCATGTTAAATACAAATATGCCCTTCATTGCCATCAGAAATGAGGTAATAATAATAATAATAATAATAATAAACGGTTTATTGAAAGAGCTTGGCAGCCAGAAGGCTGAAAATATACAGTTACATATTTGGGGAATGGGTTTCGAATTACAAATAATATACAAGTAACATAAGTGATACAAATAAGATATATAATAACTAGATGGGGAAAAGCTCAAACTACAGTTCATTTCAACATAGTGACAGTGCAAGGAGTAGTATTTACTGGAAGTGAATACACTGATTTATTACAAGTTATTGATAATTTTTACAATGGTTGGGACTGGGCTACCTGTGCAGGTTAAAAAAAAAAATATATATATATATATATATATATATATATATATATATATATATATATATATATATATATATATATATATATATATATATATATATATATATATATATATATATATATATATATATATATATATATATATATATATATAGAAAAAGTGGAAGGTCAAACAAGGTTAAAATCTCAGAAAACTAGAAACCTAACCTAACCCCTAGTGTGTAAGAAACTTACCTTAAGTAAGAGATACCGGAGGATAGAGTAATGCGACTTGAATGCGGAAGTGGTGTCTTCATCAGTGCCCGTCTCTTATCACAGTATCATGCATGGTGATCTACATAGTACTGACACTCTGAATTACATCTTGGACACGTTACAGATGAAACAAAACACCGTGAGCCCTAAAAATGAAAACGGCTGCTGCTTCATTGTCCAAAATGCACTGAATAATGCAGCAGCCAACCAATGTATATCCATCTCACACAGATCTCAACTTTCAACTGGCCACGAATGCTGATTAGCGCACGAGTATTATGTCACATTGGCACTCACGCTGATTGGCCAAACATTATAAAATAAAAGTTAAAACAACCCAAAAACTCTAAATTTCCGACGGAGGTGTTATGGAACATGTTTTTTTTCTCTATCTCCCCGTATATGACTCAGTATTCAGTTACTGTAGGTGGTGGCAACTTCTAAATATTGACCATGGGTTCTCCTACATTAACAATTCTATGTTAGTTATTTTGTGTTTAATTTGAATCTACTACCAAGCTGCCAAATATAAACCTTAAGAGCTCTGTTAGCCTTAGGTTAATCATTTCATGTAGCATTTAAATGATATGTGAATGGATGAAAAGTTATGATGCAAAAATGGTAGTATTGCAGTTTCATTCACAATTGGGTTGGGGGGGGGTGGGTTGATAACTCAAAAACAACTTATTTTTGACAGAAATGAAGGTCAAATTCGAATGAATCATGAAATACTATGGGAAAACCTGGATTTCTTGTCAAAAACCGATTGGTAGTAAAACTACAATTATACCACAAAAAATTTGTTTCAGAATCCTTCAGCATGGGAAGTGATGACGGCAGCAGCAGCAAAGTGATTCCGGTGAAGGTAGCAGTGCGGGTGCGACCTCTCAATGGTAGAGAGACACGTGAAGGGTGTCAGGAGTGTCTCGATGTCACAAATGGATCTCCTCAGGTTTGTTAACAATCACTAGTGAAAATTTTATGTGATAAATTTATATTATTAAATTATTTTTATATTGCACTGTATGTCAAATCTCATGCATCTTTTTATACTGCCAATAAGAAATACAGGACTGTACTGTATATAGACCACAGGATAGTTACTGGGCATACATACTATAAACCACCTCAGAATATGTCTAATGTTCCAGCCCCTTGTGTACAGGGGTCTCTCTCTGCTGAATAAAACTGTCTGGTTCTCCAAATAAAATATTAAAAGTGGTATTGTCATTGTGAAAGGGTTAAACTCCTTAAAAAAATAGCTATATCTTTTGTAATGTAGAAACCAACGTGTCAATAAATAGATTTTACATGGTAATGCATATAGTACTATGAAACTGCTTGTCAGAAATTATCAAGTGCTGTTAGTTATGTTAGCTGAGTTGAGAGAATTTTAAATACCTAGACATTTGATTTTTTCACAGGTTGTGGTGCGGGGAACAGAAAAGGCCTTCACTTTTGATTTTGCATATTCAAATGACTGTTCCCAAGCCTATATTTATGAAACTGCTGTGAAGAATGTAGTTACTAATTTATTTAAAGGTAAGCAAAGCATTTTTTATCAACGAACCATTACAGTACTGTACAGTACTTTGATTCTTGGTTTCATTTACACTTCTGCTGGTTGAATTAGAGAAGTTCGTAATATAGTACAGTGCTTGATATAGTACGGTACATGATATAGTACGGTACATCACTTTCGTTTTAGTGACTGCGGTACGACAATAGTAGGTAATGTAAATACCAATCAGTAATTATGTGTTGGTACTTTAAATGCCATGAAAAAAGGACCTGTACTGTATTTAACATGAAGAAGAAATCTAATAGCCATATGGGTCTGAACAAATTTGAAGAGGGGTCAAGGGTATCATAGTAGAAGGGAGATAACCTGCAATATTTTATTAACCTGTGAGTACAGCTGGGCATGTCGATGGGACTTTGCAGAGGTAGGAGGGGCAGTGTATATTTTATTTTGTGTCTGTGTTTGATGTTCTGTTAAATTCTCATGATGCATTTCTCACAAAGATGTTCTTGGTAAAGTGGAATATATATAAAGTACCGTAACAGTTTTAACTTGGTCTCATGGGGATTAAACTAATACACTAAAAATCTTTCTGAAGACTGTCAGATTTTGGGGGGTAAAGAAGCTAGAATTCTTCTTCTTCATTGATGTCAAGAAGTCTTATCTAAGGCTTTTGGAATGATTGTTTATCTTCTTTTAATGAAGACCTACAAGGATAACCTTGCAAGTAACTACTTCATGATGTCTCGATCTTTCCACATTATTTTCTTTGGTAAATTAATACATTTGCCTGTGTTTCTTGTCATCAGTTTTTAAGGGCTTGGTAATACAATCCTTAAGTCACATTCAGTCTTTGTTTCATGTGTTGTTTTCACTTAGTTAATGACTCAACTGTAATTCATTGGTGAGATGCTTTTGGGGTCTGCTGTTACCCAGCCTCCAACTTAAGGGGTACTACTCTACACATAATATCCTCTGTTGGTTAATGTACAGTAAGTCCTCGCTTAATGTCGTGGTTCCGTTCCTAAAAATTGCGACATTGACGGAAACGTTGACGGAATCAATTTTCCACATAAAAATATATATAAAATACTGAATTTATGTTCCCCAGCCTCCCTTTGCCCCTTAAAACACATTACATATACATAAATTCAATGGAATTTTTATTGAAAATAGTATACCCTCTGTATATTAGACATCCAAAATGATAAATACTGTAAAATAAATCATTCTGTATTGTACTCTCTGATGGGCGGAGGTGGAGCGAGCGTGTGGTAGGAGGGTGGCGAGTCACTGAGACCTGGAAAGCCTCCTCCCGCTCTGACAGGGTGAGCACCGTACAAAGTAGCCCATGACGACGTTATACTGAGGATTGAATGTACTTCATTGTCTAGCTTCAGTCACTGAGGAACCCTTCACAGTGATTGTCTGTAGATTGAGAGTAGTTTGGTTGATTAAAAGGGAACAATTTTCTCATACTGGATTTATTTGTTCACATGGCATGGTTAACACTAGGTAGGTCATTATATCCCTTACCTCTTTTGACCTTAAGAGCTGAGTTGACCTTTCATGAATTTTCACTCTTGCCAGATACTGAGAACATTTTATACCCCAGAGAAGCACCGTGAAGTGTTCCACCATCAGGAAGTGCACACTGTGCATATTCATTTATTGGTGAATGAGAGAACCCAGTCTTCTAATCTCATTTAAAAACAAATCTGTGACCATTGCTTGTGCTGTGAACACTTTACCAGTTGAGCTATGGTGTTACATTTATATGATGATAAGTGTTTTAAACAGTTCATTGTTGGTTCAACCTTGCAGGGGTACAGTATACATTTGAGACTTAAACTTATATTTTCTGTAAAATGAGCGTGACATGCAATATATGATTAAAATAGGGGTCAAGAAAAGCAGATGGACATTGGGCATACTAGAGGAAGAAGTTTTAAATTAAATTAATAAAAGATGTAATTTGTGTTAAGTGTTTTGGATGAGGTAGCTATAGCGGGAGGCTGAAAGTTAAGTGAAGAATTGAGCAAAGGAGTATCTGGGTGTGAGGGATGCAAAGATGCAAAATCCAGAAATGTGTTAAGGTGGTACAGGTACTATATAGAGATGGATTTTTCTATAAGCCACCCTTATGTATATTGGAAAAGATCAGTGTGATATTGATTTGTGTAAACAAGAATGACTAATTTAATATTTGGATGTTTTTTCAGGTTATAATGTGACAGTAGTGGCTTATGGGCAGACAGGGTCAGGCAAGACCCACACTATGGGAACAGCTTATACAGAGGGTGAAATTCCTCACAATGAGGCAGGTATCATCCCAAGAGCTGTGCGAGATATTTTTGATGGGGTGGGAAACCAAACAGAATGTGAATTTATGGTGAAGGTATCTTTTATTGAGGTAAGACATTTTGAAGATTACTTTATAAGTTATTATTATATAGGGTGTTTATGGGCAAATATTTTGGCCAATATATTTATGGTTGAATAAGTACTGTACTGGGTAATTAAGAATTTCAAAAAAATTCCTTATGTTACACACTTTCAGCTGTACAAAGAGAACCTGTTTGACCTTTTGAGTACCAAAAACAGAGACGAATGTTCTGTTGACATCAGAGAGGATCCAAGGGGAGGCATTAAAATTGTTGGACTCTCAGAGATCCCAGTTGCCACTCTGGATGAAACTATGAAATGTCTGGAGCAGGTAAGTTAATGTTAAATTTTGTTGTCGTGTTCCAATTACGTTCCTTGTACCATTAGATTATGTAAATTATTATTTGGAGAGCAATATGTTAGAATTATATAGCTATATCTGCTTACTTTCCTCTCTTATATTTTTAATCCATTACATTTTTCACAGGGTGCATTGAATAGAGCAACAGGTGCTACTGCAATGAATGCCCACTCCAGTCGCTCACATGCAATATTTTCACTGCACATTCAACAAAGGAATAAAAAGGAAGGGTATGTGATCGACTAATAGTATTTATCTTCCTTTGAATTACTGGAGAGTTCATTATATATTATTGACCTGCTACAGGGTTGGTTTTCTGTTAACTCCTGGGTTACATAGACACCATAAATTACATATTGGTGTGCTTTTAATTGTTGCAGGTAAGTGAAATCAACATCTGTTCTTTGTTAGTAAATTTGAGTTTAAATATTAGGATTTTCTATAAATATTACAGTAGAGAGAGTGCCTCTGGAATATTGTGTGATGTTTTGTTTTCCCAGGGATTAATACTCCTTTGTTCTGTATTGAATAGATATGCTAAATCTCACTTCTTTTACTTTTTTTTTTTTTTTAGATTTCTAATACCATACTTAAAGGTAAATGTGCTATAATTTATATAACAAGTAGCTACCAAAAACAGATTGTTGATTGTTTTAATGTGATTTTTTTTATTTGGTGGCTAGTTTGGTCATACAAAGTCACTAACTGCTCAAATGCACTCTCTTCCAAGATTTTATTGAAATTAATAATCCTATTATTTTGATAAATATTATAAAAAACAGGACTTAGCTACCATGTCTACAAGAAGGTTTAAGTTTACAATTAAATACTCACAAATATCTAGGCTTTTTCTTCTCATTAAGTCTCCTTATCTTGTTGAGATGATAAAGATTTCCAGTACAGTTGTGTACTTCATTTGCTTTTAAGATATGAAACTGATGATTGTTTTAATGCTAAGTGTAATTTATGGAAAAATATTAATACTGAATCTACTGATCAATGAGTAATTACTAATGAGATCTCATTTACAGTAGTTGAGACTGAAGCAAGGTTAATAAGAGAATTATCATGCTTTGTCTTTTATAGGGAAAGTATTACTTGTTCCAAGTTCCACATGGTTGACTTGGCTGGCAGTGAACGAGCCAAAAAGACTGGAGCCACTGGGGAGAGGTTCAAGGAGGGTGTCAACATCAACAAAGGTCTGCTAGCACTTGGTAATGTCATATCTGCCCTCTGTGAAGAAGGAGGCAGAGGTCATATTCCCTACAGAGACTCCAAACTTACCAGATTATTACAAGGTATAACTACTGCAGTATTTCATGCATCTGTGATTAAACTTGAGATGTCAGTACTGTATTTCACTTTTTCTTGTGTGTATTAAATTAATGAAATCGGGAATTAAGCGAGGGTTACCTGTCAGGAAAGTTTATTAAAGGAAAAGGATAGTTAAATGTCCTTATCATTAATTCACCTGTTAGGGCAAAATATTATATAGAATTGAACTTCACAGTGTCTTAAGCAAAACTTATTGATAGATTTATTACAGCAAGTAATAGATCTAGTAGTTAGTAGGCAGCTATCAAACAGGGAGGTACTACCGCCTGGGAAAATACAGCTCCTCCCCGACTTACGACCTACTCGACTTATGACCTACTCGACTTATGACCTACTCGACTTATGACCTACTCGACTTACGACCACCCGCACTTACGACCAGCCTCAGGCGTACCAAAATGTTGTCAAATTACGTATTTTTGAGTCCCAACATCAGTACACAGAGAAAATTTTCATTTGTAGTTCACTTTAAAATGGCTGGCAAGCTTAAAAGTGAGAGTTTTGTGGTGCCGAGAGGAAAAAGAGACCCCCATTTTAGATTTTCTATGTATTATTTAAGCAATTTCGACTTACTACCTGGATTTGGGTCCCTAGGAGCTGTATTGGAAGCATAATGTGTTGTCTAATGGTAGACCCTGCTGCCTCGTTTACTTTGACAACACAACTCATATCTATCATTTCTCACTTTTGATTTTTTTTTCATTTGTTTTGGTTCTATATTATTATTATAATGAATCTTTTTAATTTGTATTTTATTATTATTATTAGATATCTTTGCCTCCCAGGCCCTTATGTGGGTCATTGACCTGTGCCCGAGTGGGCTAATCCCCTTAAAAAAGAAAAGAAAAAAATGCATTTTAATGCAGTCTTCATGCTTTAGGACCTAGGAATGCATATTTTTTGTAGCCAAATTTCACCCTGGATTATAGCCAAGACTCAGTAAACCATTGATAAATAATTGTATACTGTATATATCTCATGCAACAGATTCCTTGGGTGGCAATTCTCACACGGTGATGATAGCATGTGTATCTCCTGCTGATAGTAACCTGGAGGAGACACTCAGTACACTGCGCTATGCTGACCGTGCTCGCAAGATTAAGAATAAACCCATTGTTAACAGGGACCCTCAAGCTGCTGAACTGGCTAGGTTAAGGCAGCAGGTATATGCATTGTATGTTTTGTAGTAGCATGCATTTTATATGGGTATGAACATGGAATGGCAACTTAATGTACAGTCCATTTATTATAAGACAGTTCATGACAAGCATTAGTCAAATGGTGACTTCTATTGAATATTGTTTAACTACTTAAAATCGATTTGTTTCATAGGTTCAACAATTACAAGTACAGCTGCTATCATCAAACAGTCACAGTGGAGGGATAAGAGTAGCATCAGCTGATGAGGTGAGTCATGTTACTTAAGAAATGAGAAATTTCATGGTGGGGATTTGTGTGAAATGTAGATGATAGTTAATTGTCATTGCTTCTCTTTGGGTCTTTTCAGGTTTCCTTACTATTTATACTTTCTTTCTTATTTACACTTGTTATTACTGTATTTCTTAATGTAAAGAAGTGTTGCTTGCCTTACTTGCTGATAGTTTACAGCTATGTAGAATACTTCGTTAAGTACCCTAGATCTTCACTATTTGAAGCAGGGCAATCATCAAGATAGGGTTATGAGGGGAATGTTCAAAATCACATGTTGGAGGATAAATCTTTGAAGCAATCGAAGTTGACATTGTAATGAAAACATGTAGCAACATCTTGGGCCTGCTAACCCAAAGGAGGGGGGGATATCTATTTTCCTGTGTGGTCATTTGTGTTACTCAGGGAAAAATATGGAGTTAGAAATGTATTTGTGGCATTTGGAGTCTAGTATAAAAATATGGAGGATTGCAACAGGCATGACATGTTCTAGAGAGGGTGGGGGGGTCTCCATCAGTGCTTCCCCTTATGGTGTTGATCAGCTCAAAGGAGGCCATGCATTAATCCTCATTGTGATTTCTCTGCCTAGCTGAGTCTACTGTATCTTGCATTAATTAAGATAAAGATCTCATCAACAGTAAGAATTGGATGAACCAATGGGTAGTTGTTCTGTCTGTATCATTGTGAAGGTGTGAAGATGATTATTTATTGTTTCAGGAGAAGACTATGAATATATTTTCTTGCTGTTAGTGTATTGCAGTATATATTCTGTGTATAGTTTTTATCAAATTACTGTAAACTGATAGATCTTTATTGCAATATTAATCTGAAAATCTGTCAAATATTTTCTTAATTGTTATATACTGTACCTGTGATCATTTTGCAGATAAATGCCCTTTTGGATCAGAACCGGCTCTTACAAGATGAGAATGAGAAACTGGCTCGAGCGCTACACACGGCTCTTGATGAGAATACAAGCATGGCTGAAAAGGCCTTGTTGGTGAGCAGTACCTGAGACTTCTTTATCTTTTTTTTCCTTCTTGGAAATATATTGCATAATTCTGTCGTCAGTACTTTACCAAGATTTACATACAGTACTATGTTTAATATTTTACTGGTACATATAGGTTGTATGACTACAGTAACTACAGTATAGTATGATAAATAATCAGTTCAGCATGGTATGTATGCTACAGTAATGCTACTGTATGCTACAAACATGCTGGCTAGCAAGGGATGAACTGAAATTATGCAATATTAGTTTTACTTTGTACTTAAATAAATTGTTACTTTTAAATCAGTAGTTCATAGCAAATTGTAGTGATGCTTAGTGAAAAGCTGGTGATGGTATACTGTATGTAGAACTGTGGTCTTCATGTTGGATACTGAATATGAAATAAACTGTGATACCGACCACAATGTTGTACAATGATCATCTAAGACAATGAAGTAATAAAAATGAAATACAGTTTGTCCTAACAAAGGAAATATATTCAAATACAATCTTAAGTTGTTTTTGCTGCCTTTGATTTCAGGTATTTACTGGATTTTTTATTTTTTTTCATAATTTACTCCTTAGGCTGAAATGTCTCAAGACCGCTTGAAGATGAAGTTAGAAGAGCTGAGAGCCCAGACTGGAAATACAGTCGAGGTCCTCAACAAAACATTTGATGTAACTTGTAACCCAAAGTATGAGGATCAGATCAACCTGGTAAAGGAATTACAATCAAAGATCATTGAATTACAAGTGAGTGATTTGATCATCATCACCCTTTTACAGCCATTGTCCAGGCTTGCATGGGTTAGCCTTTTTAATGTGTGTAATGTCCATTGCAGTCTTCAGACCTCATACCTCATGATTTCTTCTGGGTTCACTTAAAACTTGTCATCTACCAAAATTGCCCAATAACCAGAGAAGGAAATTGAGAAGTGTGAGACCAAGAGGCCATTTAGTTTGTCCTTGTCACCCAATCTTCACTGATTTATGATTTCCTCACCTGAAAAAAAACCCCCACACATTAATGTTCCTGTGGTGTGTGACCTATGAGACATCCTGTACATATACTGTATTGAGAAGAATCTGTTTACTGCATTTATGAATCTAGAAGAAATGTAATAGAGTTGATTGTCTGGTAATATGAGATATTGGACATATTTGGAGTAAATGGAAATATGTTGAAGACTGTCGAAAGTTTCCATTGTGAATTCATGGGTTAAAAGTTGACATTAAGAGAAAAATTTTCCCAGCAAAAATAGAACGAGTGCATGTCAGGGTTGTTCAATATTTTCAGATGGGATAGTAAAGTGGTGAAGCACTGATGTAAAGAAGTGGTCATGTTTGATTGACAGGATTATGATAAAGAGTAAATGGAAGGGTGAGTTAGCTGTTGTTGGCTGAAGACTCTGCTGTAATGGTTGATTTAGAATAAAACTCTTAAACGTTAATGACTTTGGAAGTGTATGTTGTGGAAGAAAGATGATGGTCAATATAAACCAAAGAAAAGTCATGAAAATAAGTTGAATAGAGGAATTAAGGGAAACAATGTATCAGGTGTTTTGAGAACTTTATCTAGAAAGGCAATGATATGGATGGGTAGAGAAATACTTGTCAATATTATTGTGAAGTATGAAATCTAGAAGCAAGAGAAAGGAACAAATTAACCCTTTTGATGTAGATCCTGAGTAGATAGTTGTATCCCCAGTGTGAAGGCAAAGTTGGAAAATTGTTTGTTTATGTGTATATATATATATATATATATATATATATATATATATATATATATATATATATATATATATATATATATATATATATATATATATATATATATATATATATATATATATATATATATAGTTATTTAATATCCATGCACACTTTTCTGAAGAGGTAAGTGAATTTACAATAACTGATGGAAAAACTTATACACATAAAGGTTATGATTTGACATTGTTATACTCAGGTGGGATTACCTGAAGCCGGGTAAGGTATTAGTGGTATTCAGGTAATCTGACTCAAATGCACCTCTTCTGTCAGCCATGACTGAGAAGACACTTGCAGGACAACTTGGACGAGATAATTTGTAGGTCATTGGCCTTGTGGCCTTCTCCCTACATGCCAGCTGGTTGAGTCTATCTGGCAATAAGTTTTAAAGTAGGGGAGGAAATTTATTATCGTATATTGTGTGGTGATCGCACTGGTGTTGTTTACCGCATGATGCAACAAACGCATCAAAAGAGTTGAAAGCAATAAAAAGGAGAGTACTGTACTGTACTGTACTGTACTGTAATGTACTGTACTGTACTGTACTGTACTGTACTGTACTGTACTGTACTGTACTGTACATCTACCTTTTCCAGCATTGTACTTGTTAACTTCACTCAGTCATGAAGCTTCAATATGCTTTGTTCTTTTAATATCTTATTAATGTTGGTCTCATTTCTCTCTTATGTATACAATAATTCATTTGGATTTGACAGGGTGAACAGCGTAAAGGGGAGAAAGCCATAATGGACCATGAGCTTTCACGTCACAACATCTCCACCAATACTTTAATGATATCCAGTGATGAAACGACCTCCTCCACCTTCATCACCCAAGATGTGAAATGCGGAGAGAATACAACTGAGTCGGTTGATGAACTTTCTAAGCAGTTTGGAACAGAATATACCCTTCGTCAGGCTAAACTAAATGAAGAATTGCAGGTAAGCAAAATTCACCATATTCTTTATAAATATTGTTTTACTTCAGTGGAATATTAAGTACTGTATATGTATAGTGATGTTTTCTCAAAAATTAATCAATGGAAAGTTCTCATAAATTATGATTTTTTTTCCTTAACAAATCATTTCCCATCTTTTTTAAGTATTTATTTCTCTGTTATTTCTACTTAATAATGCCTGTGGCTAAACAGGTTGCTTCTACTCCTCTGTTTCAGCTCCTTACATTTACGATCCCCAAGACTTGCCTTACAGTATATTGGTGGATATAAGTTGGCAACTAGTTTGAAGGCAGTGTAGGGCATTGTGAATGAGATGTGAATTATCTGAACCGAGTACTATTGCCAATAACCTCTCATCAAACTCTTTTAGTAGTTTGGGTGTGCTCATTGGTTTTTGGATCCACAAATAGAATGTATCTGGTTAAGATTCATTAGAAGGTGTTTCAAGTTCTTCACTGCTGAGGGAGTTGCAGGCCTGCCATCAGATACACAAAAAGTAGTTCTTGGCAATATCTCCTGTCCTCTCTGGCAATGGCTTGATTAAACAATTCCCATTTTTACTTTCAAATTCATTAAACATCCAGGTATCTTCACATATTTAACTATAATTTTACTTTCTGTGGCCAGTCTTTGCTTGGTTCATCTCAAATGTCTGTTCTTCACTTTATACTTTTCTGCTATTTTTTAATAATCAATTAAAACTCACTTCCCAGTGAAAGCTCATCCAGTTATCTATTGTTGGAGATCCCAGTTTTGGTGTTTCTTGAATTAACACATGTCGAGGATACTGCAGAGCCAACCATAAATATTAATTTGCAAAGTACAGTACATCTATAAGTAATTTACTGTTCTTTAAACAAGAAATGTTTTTGTTGACTGGTCTTTTCTTTTCTTTTTTCATGGTACAGTCAGTACATGCACTGTATACTACTTACTGTTAGTTTTCTGCATGAGTGAAATTCTTTTTGTCGGCAAACCAAAATTTACAAAATATGACGATCCTGTTTGCCATGGGCAACAAAACGGCAGTGTTTTGTCTCAATCATCAAGGGTCAACAAGGTCTTGGCCCCTTCTACAACTGTCAGAAATTTTTTTTCAGTATTTGTGTAACACAAACACTTTACCTTAAAGCAAATTATATGCCGGGAGTACAAAACAATTGGGCAGATGCGCTGTCCTGTGTCCGGCCAGTATCGACAGAACAGAATGGTCCCTACAGGTATTGGAGTTCAAGAGTCTCGTGAAGAAGTTTGGAACTCCGCAGATAGATCTGTTTGTCTCCCTAAAAAATCACAAGATGCCACTTTATGCATCTCTGGAGAGGTCGAATCTTTTAGAAAACGCTCTACTCTTAGATTGGAACCTTTGGAATTCAATCTATCTGTTCCCACCTGTGAAAATATTGCACAAAATGGTTCACAAACTCAGATCCTTCCGAGGCAAGGTCCTCTTAATTGCACCATATTGGATCCTACAACCTTGGTGCCTGGATCTGCTGGACTGGTGCCCGAATATGTTACAATTGCAACAAGGATGTCTAGACCAGGTACTACAAATAAATAAATAAATTAAAGAAAATCAATAGTGAGAAACGATATACTGTATACTGTAGGTGAGTTGTGTTGTCAAAGTAAGAGAAATAATTGAGACCCTGCAATTGTGTATAAATGAGGCAGAAAGTCAGATCAGCAAACTGGGACTTGGTCATTTTTTTTATGCCATATGGTAGCAGGGTCTACAGATAACATATTATGCTTCCAATATCTTCCCAGGCGGTAGTGACAGGTATAATAATCTTTTCTCCCATTGGGGCATATCATAAAGTTTGCTAGACTAGAGTGACTTGATTCTGGTGATTCTATTGTGGGCAATGACAAGAGACTGTTGGTGTCTTAAGAGATGTGGTTGCATCAGTGGATAAGTTGCAGCCACTAGTGTTGAGGATTTACTTAGTTTTAAATTAATATACTTGATGGTAAGTTGTGTAACCCGACCTCTTATTAAAAATTGGATTTCCGGGATCAGTCCATCATAATTTTCCTTTCTTTTTTTCTTTAGGACCTGAATAAAGCCTTGGCAATGAAAGAGGAACTGATGAGCAAGATGACAGTTAATGATACACACTTCTTGGCAATGAAGGCCACCTATGAGAAAGAGAAGAAGGACTTGGAGACTCACATTGATCTCTTGTCAAAAGAGAAAGATGAGCTTACGCAACAGCTGAAAGTTGTCTCTCACAGCTCTGCAGGAAACAAGTGAGTTATTATTACAAAATTCATGACACAGACCTATCAGATACATCACACATTCAACAGTTCAATTCAGTTACATGTCTTTGCTTTATCATATTTTAGCTTGGAACCAATAGCCTTTATTACAGCAAAACCTTAACTGAAGCTTGAATTTTCCATATAGAAATTCTGAACAGCATGCAGAAATTTCTCTTTTACCCCCTTACATTTTCAGTACTTCCCTCTTTGCTTTTCTATCTATTTTATCATATGCTATTCTAATATCCACGAGTGTCACTCAGATTTTTCTTTCACCAGATACTTTTCACCCATTTTCTTTACTGTGGAAACTTAATATACACATCCTCTTTCTTTTCTGAACTAAAACTGTTACTTCCATAATAAACTCTGTGTTATTGAAACAATTTTGTCTTTAATAACAAGTTAACCACACCACGTGCTTTTCCATTTATACTCAACAGACTTGTACCTTTATAATTTGTTCATTTATCAGTCATTCAAAATATTCTCCTTATCTTCTTTGTACTTCCTGTTTATATTCTGTAATATATATCCTGTCATTCTTTACTACCATTTCCATTCAATCTAATGGTTGTCTCACATTCCTTTTAGCTGAAGCTGACACTTATTCCTGCATATTGTTTGTTAATGATCACATTTTTTTATATGGAAGGTCCTTTATAAGTTAAGGCCAGAATTTGTTTTTAAATATTGCCAAATAGTTAATTGCAGAAGAGTTAATATGAACTTGTGCATACTGTACAATATAACAAAATGAAATTGGTAGAAATTGTAAAAGAAATTTGTTAAAGTGTCCCCTTCAGTGGCATAAAATATTGTAATACTGTAACTTGTTTATAGGGTCTCGGAACAACGTCGCAAGAGGGTTCAAGAACTAGAAACCCAGATTACAGACCTAAAAAAGAAGCAGAAAGAGCAAGCAAAGCTACTTCGCTTGAAGGACCAGTCAGAACAAAAGGTCAACAAACTCAATTCTGAAATTCAGGTACATGATTGTATGGTTGTATTTTTTACTCATACATTTGTAGGACCTACGCAACTCTTGCGTCAATTCCATTGTAAGCTTTTTTCTTTCTTTTTTTTTTTACCATGATTGCCACTACAAACAAACTTTTTGTGTTGTTGGATGACAAAGTAAAATTTTCATATACAGGGAAGTGAATTATTTGCTTAGAATTATATGACGGTACTTTTTAGAATCATAGGTGAATTTGATATATATATATGCCTTGTATGTTACAGAGTATGAAGGCAACACGAGTAAAGCTCATCCGTCAGATGAAGGAGGACAATGAAAAGTTCAGAGTATGGAAAGCACAGAAGGACAGAGAAGTATGCCATATATTTGATTGATTTTTAATTGGTATTATTTGGTTAGGATTGTAATTAACCTGTTGGGTTTGTTGCCAGCTCAATTTCGACCAGTTATTCAAATAAAACTATAGCAGTACTTTATGAGAATTAACAGTGTTGTGGATTAGAGGTTTTACAGTGGTCCCTCGGTTAACGAGCATAATCCGTTCCAGCAGGTTGCTCATTAACCGAAAATCTCGTTAACCGAAACCATTGTTTCAATGGGTTTTTGGGTAATTGGTTCCAGCTCACCAAAAATTGCCTAAATTCAACAAAAAAGGTAGAAAAGTTCACTTACTTTGAGGTGTGTATGTAGAAGGCTCCTGGATGATGATGATGATGATGTGAATTTGAAGTGGGAGGTGGAGGAGGAGAAAGGAGAAGAGAAGGAAGTGGAGGTGGAGGAGAAGCATTTTACTGCTTGGAAGGTGAGTCACCTTCCATGAAAATGTCAAGAACCTCTGGACTGACAGATTCTCCACCATGAACATCCTCTCTCCTTCTTGAAGTGGAAGGCTGAGGGATAGCATCTTGTTCCCTCTGCCTTTTACTGAAGAAAGTGTCAATTGTGGTCTGTGGGGCATCTCTCATCCTCACCATTAACTTATGTTTAAAGAAGGAGACCATTGAGTCCTCAACATGACACAAAGTTAGTTCAGTTTTTTCCACATCTGGGTGCTTTGAAGCCAGTTCCCTGAACTTCTCCCAGTAGTAAATCACATCTTTGAACTCTTTAGTTGACATATGGTCATCACTTTCAATTTCCTCCTCACCACTGTCAGCCTCTACCTGTAACATCTCATCCAGTTGCTTCAAGTCATCAGGAGTAAGTTCCTCCTCATGAGACATCACAAGCTCTTCCACATCTTCCTCCTCCACTTCAAGGCCCAATGACTGACTAATGGACACAATCTCCTGGTCCAACTCTGTTTCTTCCTCAAATCCCTCAAAATCATGGACTACTGATGGCCACAGTGCTTTCCATGAAGAATTGAGGGATCTAGTGGAGACTTCTTGCCATGATGACACCATCAATTTTACAGCCTCCAGGATGTTGAATTGTGTCTTCCAGAACTGTTTCAGTGTTAGTTCAGGATCATTGGAAGTTGCCTGATGACACCTCCTAAACATTTTCTTCTTGTACAACTTCTTGAAGTTGCTGATCACATTCTGGTCCATTGTCTATGATTTATGTAGTGTTTGGAGGCAAAAACAACACTTTGACAAAGTCAAATTGATACTCCAAATTTCTGGCAAGTTCAGGGTCATGACCAGGAGCATTATCCATGAGGAGAAGAGCCTTTAAAGGGAGTTTATTGGTGGTTAAGTAGCTCTTGACAGAAGGGCAAAACACCTCAACAGCCCATTCATTAAAGAGCTGTCTTGTCACCCATGCCTTACGGTTGGACTTCCAATAAACTCCAAGCTTTGTTCTTACCACTTTCTGTCGCTTGAACACCCTGGGGTTTTCAGAGTGGTAGACAAGCATAGGCTTTGGTCGGAAATCCCCTGAAGCATTGGCACCAAGCAATAGAGTGAGACGGTCTTTTATGGGTTTATGCCCAGGTAAAGAGGCTTCATCTCTGGTAATGAATGTTCTTTTGGGCATCTTTTTCCAGAACAGCCCAGATTCGTCCACATTGAACACTTGCTGTGGAAGATAATTTTCTTCTTCCATCAGTTCTTTAAATTCAACTAAAAACTTTACTGCCCCTTCCTTATCAGCACTAGCAGCTTCACCATGCCTAACAACACTGAAAATGTCACTTCTTTTCTTAAATTTTTCGAACCAGCCTTTGCTGGCCCTAAAATTTTCAAATTCTGTGCCTGAAGAACCAGGTTGATCTGTCTTTAAATGTTCGTAAACCTCCCTGGCTTTCACAAATGAATTCAGTAGAAACTGAATCACCTTTCATCTGTTTTTCCCTAATCCAGATGAGAAGTAACCTCTCAGTTTCTGCAATTAGGGATCTACTTTTAAACACTTGTAGATTTGTCTCTCACTTTCACTTCTTTAAATTTGTCTTTCTGTGCAAGAATTGTCGACACAGTTGATGTCGACATGTCATATTCTTTGCATAGCGCATTTGTTCTAATGCCTTGTTCATGTTTTTTTTATAATTTCCTGCTTAGTTTGGATTGAAATCGCTTTTCTTGATCTCTTAGGCCCCATGCTGGATTCAAACAATGTCAACACGTGATCTTTTAGTTATAAACTTGCTGTAAATAAAGAATATTTTCTTTAAAATAACACTGCACTGTGCTGTATATTGTCAATATGTAAAATAAATTTCAAAATGACCAATAATTTGCTTGGAAACACAGAAAAAAAAGCGTTTAGTTGAAGAGAGTCTCAAGCAAGATGTTACCTCCACTGAAAACAGAGAGAGACTGACGCCTGTTTGCTGTGTTTAGAGGCTGGATGGCACACATAAAACTAGTCACTTTACCTTCAATTATGTTCAATAATTGTTAGAATGACTAGAAAATTAAATATTAAACTTTTAAAATTATTGAATAGTATAAACTTCTTGATATTTACTAAAATAGTAGGGAATTTAAGCCCTAGAACCGACTAATGTATTGGCGGACTAATACTAAAGCTGGTTGACCGCTAAGTGCAAGCCAAAACTTGTTGAGGTTGGCTCGTAAGAAACTCGTTAATCGAGGGATTGCTCGTTAACCGAAGTTAAGAATCTTATGGGAGGTAACTCGTTAACCGAGGGATCACTATATAACTTGAGGAATTTGTCATAGGTATGTGATATCAACCTGGCTATTTAACCTCCATGAATAGATGAGTACAGTCACCTCTCGATTTACATGGATTTAATTTGCACATTTTTAAATAACAATGGTATTAAGTTAATACCTATTATTAAAATAAAATAATAATTTTTTTAAATACAGTAAATCCGTGCTTAACGTTGTTTCGGTACTACGTCGCTAAAGTTTAGAGACCAAAAATTCGTTTAACGTACCGGTGATCCGATACTGCGTCGTTTTGCGTCGTCGCGGACTACTTTCTGCGTTGCATCGCCCGCTCTCGTCTGGCCACGCTATGTTCTCTCGGCTCGGCGCAGAGTCTCGGTCACTCACCACCCTCCTCCACTCCAGCCATACTCCTCCCCTCCCGCCTCCACAGCTTTACCACCCGCCACACACTCGCTCTACCACCTCCGCCCATCGGTGAGTACCAATACAAACTTAGTGTAGTTGTATATGTATGCACTGTTTTATATAGAAATGGCAATGATTTTCTGTATATGTAATGTATGTCATGGGGCAAAGGGAGGCTTAGGAACATAACTCCCTTATTTTATCTATTTCTTATGGGGAAAATTGATCCGCTTAATGTTGTTTCGTATATCGTCGCGTTTTATGGAACGTAACCCCGACGTTGAGCGAGGACTTACTGTAGTACATTTTTTTTAAACGAGTGCCATTGCGCTAGACAGTGTAGTTCACTACATCATTGCTTTCATACTTTACAAAAAAGGAAAAATTAACATCACCTGAACCTCAGCCATTGACATCTGGCATCTCAAAAGCTCCCACTCCTCCCCCATCACCTGCTCTGTCATTTGATTCAGATGACTCCCTCCCCAAGTAACCCCCACCTCTCCTCCACCAGCATGCCATCCCAGCCATCATTGTAAATGTTACCACAAATTTTCATTTAAAATCTATTATTATTACTACTGTATTATTAGGTTAGCTTCTCCAGTATTAATATATTTTTATTATTTTAGGTATTATTATTATTTTTGTTATATTGTAAATAAAGCATATTGAAGGAAATAGTTAAACAAATTAAAGTTTTTAGGGAGCATTTCACCTAACCTGTGCCATTTCCTTTATTTCTTTAAGGGATAATTAAGTTTGATTTACACATTTTTTGCTAACACGGCCATTCTCAAAAACGTAACTACCTTGTAAATCAAGAGATGGCTGTACAGTTGGGTCTTCATTTACGAGGTCAATTGAACCCGCAGAGTACCGCGTAAAACGAGAAATGCTTAAATGAAATAACAGAACATATGGGATTAATTGAAATAGAGACTGGGCCGACCCCCAAACTCCACTTTTTCCGACACAATACGTACCTTGTAGTCAAAATAACATCTTAATTTTATGATGGTATGCACACACAATTAATAATTAAGAGAAATATCAATAATATAAGGTTTTCTAACACTTACATTAGTAGAAAAGATGGCTGGGCACACGGGGATGGGGGGGTTGGTTCCGAGGCAGAGGGCAGATTATTGGCCCTCACCTGTATCACTTGTATCAATTTTGCCGAGTAAATCAAGCATTTCAATTCTGGCAAGGCAACACGTAAATGACAAAACGCGTAAACCAAAACCACGTAAATTCAGACTCAACTGTACTTGAAATTATAGCCAGAACAGAAGGGTGACTAAGGGATGAAACCGAGATGTGATGTCACAGAGTGGAAACTGTTACTGTGATGATATCAGATTTGAAGGATACCTGGAAAGGCTGCTGGTTTGATTAAGTGAAGTGCTGCTTGATAACAATTACATTATTTACAGTACATGAATAATATTTCTTACCTCTAAAACATTAACAGACTTTGTCGTTAAGTGAGTTGGAATTTTACAGATCACTCACCAGCTTTCAACTATAAAAGGGGTTTTTATTATTTAATCCTTCAATTTTTTTGTACTGTTACATTTAAACACTGTACTATGTATATTTTTTCATAGTTCTTTATGTGATATTAGAATACAGTACATTCGTGAAATATTAAGATGATTTAAGGCATGATATAAGCTTTTAACTTAAACAATCTTATTTTAACCTCAGGTTGCCAAATTGAAAGAAGCAGACCGACGGAAAGAATATCAGATTGTCAAAATGGAGCGTCTACACTCCAAGCAACAAAATGTACTCAGGCGGAAAATGGAGGAGGCTGTTGCTATTAACAAGAGACTGAAAGTAAGGAAAGACAAGTATACCCCAGTATAACTTGCATGTAATTTCAGTTTATCCAGATCATACTTTGATGATTGATAGTACAAATGAAGGGAAAGTTGTGTGTGTGTTTCCGGCCACCCTACAGTAAGAGTGGCCAAAAACGGGGGAGTAAATCAATAATTCCATCATTATTTTATATAACTGATGCAGTGAATCAAGCCATACATCCACAGCTTGCAAGTTTAACCCCAGGTCTCCTAGGAACCCTCTACTGGTGTGCTTGTTCTATACTCCAGAAATTGACCAAGCTAGAAAATAAGAGATAGATTCTCTCAGTCCCAACCACAACCCTTGTAAATAGGGGTTAGCTCTGATGATTCAGTTGTGTGAAGGCTAAGATCAAATACTTGACTCTTTACCTTATTTGTAGCCTGAATTTACTGAAATACAGACACTTCCTGGTTACAGATTTCCTACTTTATTGATACACTAATTTTGCAGTTACTTAATTGTATTTATGTTCCATGCTTATTTTTTTTTAATTATTTTGATGTACAGTGTACTTATCTTTCTTTCCTACTGTATGCTTCTATTGCTACTATATATAATTTTTAAATAATAAAAAAGTATTGTATCTTGTAGGTATATTGATTGTATATACATTATGTGCACTATTTCACTATTTAGGTGAAATGTATGTTGAGTGATTAGCTACCTATGGAACGGTCACTTACGGATGCCATAACCTCCATTTAACCCAGATTGTGCCTGTATAAGTGATATAGAGATGCAGTAGATTGACAGTATTTCAATTTGTAACTGAATGTGAAATCATAATTTTAATTTTTTTTTGTCATTTAACAGGATGCAATGGCACTACAGAAGGCTGGTGCTGAGAAGAGAGCAGCATCACGAGACCCTGGGGGTGCTGGAAATCGTATTAGGTGAGAGAGGTGTATTATACTTAACTTTATATTGGTATTGTGAGATTTCAATGTTTGGGGGGGGAGGGTTGAATAGCATAAAGATTTTAGGGGCAGTATTATGTTTTGTGGTGGAAGCATGGCATTCAACTATTTGTGTGTGAATTATTGAGGAATTTCATTACTGGAATTTTGTGTGTCAGGTCCTGGCTGGAAGGAGAACTTGAGGTTGTATCAGTGAAGAAACAAGCCAAGCAGTCTCTGAAAAATCTTGTGGAGGACCGTAAAACCATATCAGACCAGATTAATTCAACCAAGGTAGGGAATATTGGCTTATACCTTTACCTTTCTTCGTGATTAATACTCACATAGATAATGATGACTTCATGAAAAAAATAAAAGGTGTTCAGTGACAGTTCATACCTGCTCATAAAGGACCCATATGTTGTATCATTGTGGAGTATTTTAAATATAATTTTATTATCATGAACGATGTTTGAAATAAACATACAGTACTGTACTTACTACGTTTGAAAAAATAGTTCTCTAATACTAGAACCTTCCCTACAGGCACAAATGAAGAAGGGAGATCTGTCTCCAGAAATGTTGTCAGAATTTTGGAAAAAAATTGGTGACTTGGATAATGACCTTCAATTGCGATCAGCTCAGATTAATGATCTACAGACCAAGATTGTAGATGGTGACGAAGGTATTTGGCAATTAATGAGTGTTCGTGTGTAGGAGTTTGGTTTTGTGTAGATCTGCTTGCATGACATTTATAAAGTTTATTTAATGGAATTTACCCATAATTGGGTTCCATGCCTCTTAACTTGATATTTAAATCTTGACCCATTAAAATATATTTAAGGATATTATTTAACCCCCAGGCACCAAGCTATGGTATGTATATGCACCCTCACCCCATGCACGTATATTTGGGAAAATTAAAAAAAATTATAATAATAATAATAAACTATTCTTGCAAAATGGTCACGTATGATGTAAACATAAAGATGGTTAAGAATTTTGGACAACAACTTTTCACCGTGGGCAGAAGTGAAGAGGTAGGAATTTTAAAGAAAGTAATGAAGAAGCAACAAGTGACAGTGACACTGAAAACTACATTTGTCAAAATTTAATTCTTTGTAACAACATAATTCTGTTTCACTGAGCTTAATTTAAACTGGTTTTAATACAGTACTAAATATCTTAACATACTACCTGATGTCATCAACCCTAATATATTTTCAGATGCTTCAAGCAAGAAAAGGTTTGATTCCATTCAAAGTATGATTGAAGCAAAGTGTGCTCTGCATTTACTCTTTGACGTAGCAACCAGTAATCACGTAAACACAGCAGCACGGGAAGCTGACCTTAAAGATCTTCAGGTATTTATTTATTTATATATTTATATTTTTAGTCATGAATAATAGTGAAAGTCATCATTCAGAAAAAACAAACAGAAGATGCAGTATCTCTATATCTTATCTTAAACAGTAATCATCATACTAAAATGATGGAGGGGAAAGGTTGGGAGGAACAGTTGATGCTCCTTTTTTGGAGTAATTATAATTCAGCATTGTTAGGTATCCATACATTGTATATCATGTAATTTATTCTTGATTTCAATTACACTACGGTAAAAACCTCGAGTACCA
The DNA here is from genome assembly GCF_018991925.1 of Homarus americanus. NCBI lineage: Eukaryota > Metazoa > Arthropoda > Malacostraca > Decapoda > Nephropidae > Homarus > Homarus americanus. The sequence continues at coordinate 86,537 of NW_024727201.1, forward strand.
GATTATTTAAGCCACAGCCACGTCTTATAACTCAGACGAAATCCGTTATTCGGAGGCGCACACACACAAAGGTATAATGTATAGGACTTTTAGATGTTTGCCTGTATCATATTCTTTAAGTTGTGCCTAATCTTTATTCTGGGGCTGGGGACAGATAAACTCGTATCTGGTCCTCTTGGACAAATTGTTAATAACTGTCTTTATGGCTTTAAGGAACTTATTAATCTTATTTTTAGAGTATTTGTGTTCTGAGGGAGCTTTTACAATATACTGGTCACACAAGAGAAAATTTCAGCATTTCTGTTTGTGTAGTTTTACCTTTCACTTTTGTTAAAGTTATAAAGATCTGTACAAGTCTCTTAATAATTCTTTATGTTTTTGGACTCATTTAACATTCAAGTGTTTGTCATATGCCAACACTCATTGCTATATTAAGTGTTTTGAGTTGTGATCTATATTATATCATATTATACAGTACTGTTAAATAGAGCTCAAGTAAACATAATCAGTCTACATGTTCACTTGATATGTGGCAAGAGTAATGAGTAGCAACATTTCTGGTAATATTGTATAGGGCATATTTGATATGTCCAAATTCAAATAAATTTGTCATGTTTACATAAAAACTAAGGATTTTTAAGATGACATGACACTTTATATGCAGCAGTGTAATACAGTCATTAGATTTTTATGTCGTTACTACCGGAATGTTAAACTTATCAGGTGAAGTGTTTTAAACTTAATGAACTTTCTTACAGTAACAGAGTGATAAACAGTATAGAATTGTATATCATAAGTGTGAATGTTGCTGGCAAAAGAAACCAAATAAACAACTAGCATGGTTCCTTTTTTAGTCACAGTATGATGAAGTGGCTAACACTCTAGAAGAAATGGAAGCAGAGTTGAAGACATTAAAAGAGAATCACCAAGCAGAGTTAACACGCACGGGACGGCAGCATGAAGAGAAGGTGCTCTTCCTTCTTGGTCATATGCCTAAAGTAGAGGTAAGGGTTGTTTCTTTGTCACAGTGTTCCTATGATATTAATCTGTCATATAATTATACTGTATGAAGTTATAATAGTGTATGTCATAACATGTGTCCAGGAAGTAGCAGTGTGCATGAATGACTGGTAAACATAGTGCTAAGTGAATGTGCTTGTGATGGATGATCATGGGATGACCCAGATGTATATCTAGGAGCCTTGCTGTCAAAAGGGAGTACCAGATCATAAAATGTGTTACAGTTGCTAGAACAAGTGAGTGAATTAGTTTTCATTACTCTTGATTCCAGCCACTTACACCAGAGTGGGAAAGAACTTGCTAGAATGAAAAATATGTACTGTGCTGTGTGTATATACCAGGAAAAAGCTGGTAGTGGACTTGAATGAAAATATAGTTAAAGAGTGTTAACTAGAACATAGATAGGATAGACGACTTGTATTGTTTGAAATATCTGGTAATGGATGTGTCAGCATATGGAAAGATGAGTGGTGAACTGAATGACAGAATTGTAGAAGGAAATCTGGTTAATGGTGAATTGATAAATGTATGGAGAAAGACCTGTGTCAGCCAAAGATTGAGAATGTACAGTACATGGGAATTGTTAAGCTGGCATAACTATGTGAGGGTGAAAGATAGACTCACAATGCAAGAGGAAGGGACAAATGGGAAAGAATAATAATAATAATGTTCTTAAGAGCAATATGTGGTGTAAATAGGATGTAAAGAATAAGAATTACAGGAATGAGATGTAGTAGTGTTAAAGAGTGAATTAGTGTTTGTTCATGAGGTATAAACATAAAAAGGGAACTGCAAGATTAATAATAGTAGTGGGAAGACCAAGAAGATGGATACACTAGAAGTGAGGGGGGGTTGGATATCCAAGAGGCAGCAGTGTGCATGAATGAGCAGAAAGCAATTTGTTAAAGAGCTTGTTGGTGAAGAATGTGGTGATGATGGGTGATTTGTTTGGGGGGGAAGGGAGTACCATAGTAGAGCATATCTTTTTGAACATAATGAATGATTGAATGTCAACAAATGAACTGAAATTGTGTAGTATTACTAGTTGTGTATACTCTTCTTTCTGGCCACCATAATTAAGTGGATAATAGCTATAGAAAAGACATTTCAGTTACCAAACCCAGTTTTTAATTTTCTCCATAGATTATTAATGAATTCAGAAAGGGAAGGGGAACTAAAATCCCTGTACAGTGGGGTATGCTATAACGAACGGATTCTACTTCAAATATTCCTATAACGAACGGTTTTACCTATAAAATTGAGAATGCTATAACGAACGCAACTCCTACGACGAACGCGGATGAATACGGGACTATTTCGTCTGGCGCATGAATATTGTTGTACCGCGGCTCACAGCAAGAGCGTCAGGCGCCATATTGGTTCATTGTGTAGTCAGTGCACCACTGAACTTGTTGAAATTTCGTCTTTTGATGCGGAAATTCGTGTTATTTTTATAACTATTTTGTTATACAAGTGTACAATTATAACAATGAATTGTCAAAAGCGAGTGAGAAAGCTAATAACCCTTGAAACTAAGAAAGAAGTTATAAACAAACAGACAAAGTGCCTGTAAGACAGTCACCAAAGAGGGCTAGGAAGGATGACTCCTCTCCTTCCACCTCTTCTCCATAATTCTCTCCTCCCCCCTCCTCCTGTGCCTCCTGTCCTGCATGCTGAACAACACTAAGGTAAGATAAAGTACCGTATTTTTTACAATTTCCACATAAATTTTTCAGTGTTAAGTGGTTGTATTTGGGGGCCTGGAACGGATTAATCCTATAACGAACGAGGTTCTAGAACCAATTAGATTCGCTATAGCATACCCCACTGTATTTTGTTTGACAAGAACATTAATGAAGGGGATATTAGAACTCAAATATCATATAATTAGGGATGAGGAGATAATAGTAGAAATATTAATGGGCAAAGTTGTTGGTAGGAGTGCCAGGGGAAGGTAGAGACAGGGATAGATGAATGAAATTATAGATTCAGTCCCCTAAAGAAATGCAGAATCTCAGAGAATTCGTAAAAGTATCCCTAAAATGTTTAGAGTGGAGGACTGTGGTCGCTGATTTTGATATGAGGATGGTACCGGTACTGTTATTGATTAGTTGAATGCACATCCATTCCCTTGTAATTTTGGGGAAATGCACCTGTGGTAAAACTGCTCAATATGTGAAATGAAACACGGGTGACAAGTATACTATACAATAACTGTTTATTTCTTTCATCTGACCACAGCATGAAGTGGTAGAAAATGAAGATGCTCATAGTATTGCACTAAGGGAGAGGCTACAATTTCAAGAAGATGAAATTGCCCGCCTTTCCACATTGCACGAAGAACTTGAAGCCAAGCGAGAAGAGTGTGAGACACTAAAGAAGGAGCTGGCTAATGCAAAGGTTGCTGGAAGCAGTCAGGTAGATACAATATTAAAGTTCTTTCATAATTTAAAGCTCTGTAAAATTTGAATTCTTTTGCCTCCAAAATGAAAATGTTCAATTAAACAAATGTTATCAGAAGATAAAGGAACTTCCCCAAGTTCATAGTAATGTAAGAGTAAAAAATTTCAAATTATTTCACAAGTTTACAGAAATATGACACCTGAAAACAAAGGTGCTAGGATATAACATAACTTCTTTTGTACTTAATACAGGCAAGCAAAAATAAATAAATAGATAAATAGAAATAAAAACCATGTAGATTTGTCTGGTCAAAGTACTGTACAGGCGAGTCAAAATGTGAAATTTAATGTTAAACTCATCTGGTTTAATTACAAGTTCGCTATATGTGTAAAGGGGTTGCCTAAAATATCATCAATATACATTACATAATCATTCAGAGATCATCATAATTTATACAAATTTTGAATGGCTTTATTTTTATTAAATCTTAAAGAATCGTCAACTGTAACTTACTTAAGTACACTATGTTATTACTGTACAGTACTTTGTCACCTCTGGCAGTGAACCTTTCTTTTCATATACCATGGCTCTTTATTCAGTAATCAATATTTATAGGGGTGTAAGATGGAGTAATATTGTACGATATGTTTTCCCATGTGGGAAGGCGGGTTTGTCTGTGGCAGCGCCGAGTTAGTCAGTTTCTGTCTAGCACTAGCAAGAGTAAAGTCACCAAAAAACCTGGCATATTATTCAAACCTTTCACAGGGAGGATTAATGAGTTTTCCTCTGATAAATGAGTGTTTGAGAGTTATGCCATTCAGTTTGTTTAGAGGTTGTACTGTATTCTGTTCTTAACCTCAAATATTATTGTCATGTATATTAGCCTTCCATTTTCCTAAAGATAATCCTTAAATTCTTTGCTTTTTGCATGGGGATGTTATTAGTTTTTTATTCTTGTTGGCATAGAACTTTATGTGATGGCATTTTTGTTACAGGTAGTTTACAATCCCACCGTTGCAAACAATGATCGTCGCCGTACATATGTGAAGACCAAACCCACCAAGAAAGTGGAGTTGGTAGAAGAACCTCTCTTTGAGTCTGAGGAAGATTCTGATGGAGGAGACACTAAGGATGATCCAGACTGGCGTAAAACACCACTATTTAGAAGGATAAGACAATTGACTGTAAGTTACTTAATGAATGACTCAGTCTACTGGTGGCAAGTGACAACCATACTGCTCTTAATGTTTTTCCATCCATCTTTCCTCCCATACACCTACAAACAATTACAGAAACAAAACAAAAAACACACAAACTTATATTCCTTTCATTCATTGTTGCTGTAATAAAAGGTGAATTCTGACTTACTCCCTTTCCATAATGAAACATCAAGTCTGGTATATCCATCATTTCCTTCCTCTGAACCATACACACCTTTAACCAGTCTGTCTTGTTTTCTTCCTCAACACAGTAACCAGCAATCAAAAAATTTATAAACATCTTAAAGGTTCCACTGTGTTGTTTAGGACCTATTTTTCACCAATATGCAGATTTTTGGAGTAGTTTTGTTTGTGCCATCTTTTAATGATAATGAATTGATAGAGCATACAGTACTGCTAGTATTATGAAAAACAGCAATGTTGAATACTGTATAAAGATACTTATGCAATAATTTAACATTAGTTTGTGTTGCTAAAATATATCTAAATATTTTTACATATTTGGAAAATTTATCAACTGACAATGATCTTTTTTTCTTTTCTTTTTTCTTGTAGCACAATGTCAGATCGTTTGAAGATGCAAATGAGGAGAATGAAGAAGAAATTCTAGGGAAGAAAGATAAAAAAAATGCAACAAAGCGAGACTCCGATGGGGAAGTGAAATGTGGATGCAAGGGAGACTGCTCGAAAAAAATTTGTGCCTGTCGTAAAAATTCAAATGCTTGTGGCTTGAAATGTAAATGCAATGTAATCAAGTGCAAAAATCGGTCAACTCCAGATAGCAGTATCTCTGATGTAAGTATCCTTTGGATTGTGTAGTATATAAATCATCATGAGCATTAGAGAGACACATAAAAGTTGATGTATATATGTAGGGAATGACATATGTTAATATTTGAAGGGGTAGAAAATCATTTTTGAGAAAGATGCTGACTGGCTAACCTTTCAGCATCCTCTAACTATTTTGAAAGAAGATGCCAGTCTTGTCAGAAGTGAAATGGTTCTTAGTTAGAAAAGCTTGCCATGTGTGGGTGATAGTACAGTACTTTATCAATTTATGTAGACAAGGGCAAGAGTTAGGGTTGGGGGCATGCAAATAGAATACTGAACACCAAAATTTTTATTTTTTTTTTAATGTACAAACTGAAATTCTCATAAAATTATCTCAATAACTGAATAGAGATAGATAAGTTGGCAATAAAGTATGTTTCCTTGTGTTTCAGGTTAGTAAGGGTGACACCTTGCTAAACTCAACATTTGACATCACAGCGCTTCCTCTTCAAGAAAGCAATATTAACAAGAGACCTAGGTAAGGCTAAGCATGTGGAATATTATCCATCTGTGTGTACACTCTGTAAAAAAAAAGTATCTTTCATGAAGGATCCAATGCCACATGGGCCTTTTATCAAAAGCCTTCATTTGTGGTGTCATTTTGTTTTGTCCAAGTATTGTAAAGATATATTTTTTTTTACCAAGTATACAATACTTCTACATGACATTTTGGGATACTGTAATTTGCTCAGGGTTTGACATTACTGTACTTCCTCATGGTTGTAATATTTGTGTCTTTATCACATTGCAAAGGTGTTTACAACTGTTTAATGACCCAGTTTGACATTATCACATTGCAAAGGTGTTTACAATTGTTTAATGACCCAGTTTGATGTTGGTTGGTGAGCAGGTATGTGGGCTTAAGGCTTTGAATCTAGATAATGAATCTCACCATTCACACTGGCTTGTAATGGTAGTTCAGTCTTATCTGAATTTAACTAGTTCTATTAATAAATAATCTTTGATTTTAATTCATTGTTCTAATAAGTCACTAGAACCAATATACAATATCTATATTACAGTAAAGGGTATCAAACTCACTCAACTACATTACATGTGCTGGGCTATGCTTCTCCCTTCTGTGTGGGGTGCCTATGAAATATATCCTCTGGGGAGGGTCTTGGTCAGTGATTAAGGTGTTTGTGAGTCATTCTCTGGATGAGACCACAACAGTTTTGACTGACATTTAGGGGTTTGTAAGTTTAGATGCAGTAGTAGCCTGACTTCCATTATAGGGTTCAAGTTTCACTAGCACTTGAAGTTGACAAGTCACTCAAACCTTGTACTGATATTTGGCTATTGAAGAAAAAATTATCCCACAATCCCATTTCATATTTAAACCTAGAATGAGTGACACAGGTTCTCTCCCTCTCAGTATGGCTCCTGAGGTGAACTGAGTTGGTTGATTCAGAAATTGTAGCGGAACATTAAGGGTCCTAGAGCAAACTACAGTAGTGTTAATGTGACTCGTCTTTTTTGTACCCATCAGGTTTCTTTAAAGATACTTGGATATGACAAAATTATAATATAATTTTTTGATTAGTTCTAGTCACATGTCTAGATCTTTTGAGCTCAAGAGGTTTCAATACAATACTGTACTGTATGTAGACTTGTTATCTGTACAGTACTGTGCTGTATTGTATATGAGTCACCTAATCAAAGCTTGACAATAAAATGGGATTTCAGAATCAATCCTTTAGATATTTAATTTTTTAAGTCAGTTTTTTTTTAACTGATTATTTGTTATTTCAGATTACAAGTCACATCATCTCTTCTAGACACTTCATCACACTCTGAAAGTGACAGTCCAGATTTTCTGCCAAAGTTTAAGATTGACTACTCGGAGTCTCCTTCCTTATTCTAAAATAACCTTTTCCATTCTTGCTGTATCTGTACTTTGGATCTGTGGTAATATAAAGAAGATTAATCACTCAGATACTATTTTGGGTCATTTACTCTTTTGATGTAGGACCTGGGATGAAAATGTTCAAAAAATTGGAAGAACAGAGTAAAAGATGGACTAACAAGAGGCATCATTGTGTAGAATATAATTTCTGAGATCCTCAAGTTCATTGTTTTATACTGAGGACATTAATCCCCTCGGTTACATAAATACTGTAGGAGTTTGGTTTAAAATCTGTTTATAAAATTTATGCTGTAGTGTTAATATTACTGGACACTGTTGCAAACTTTGTCCATTTTTATTTTATTGTATATTAAAGATAACATTAACTTATATTTGGGTGTATTTTTCTTTATATACTACACTAAATTCAGATTTGTTTGTTGAGTGCAAAAGAATAACTCTTGCACTCACCTTATCATATCATATTTCCATTGGTATATTGTTTGGAGGAGACAGTTAGCACCAGATATAACATATGGAATTGAACCAAAATTTCTGGAGATACTATTTTCATAATACTGAACACGAAAATGGAAACGAGAATGCACACTTACCTACCTTACATCACCTAACTTCATAACCTGTACACTGTCATTTCGATTTTCTTACTTAATATCATCCAAACAACATGCAGTATTGAGAAAAAATTAACAAATTCAATCTAATGAAAATTGGAACAAACACTTCATGAAAACATCATTAGTCTCTTGACATGTAAACAAAGACTGTGGATGCTCCCATATAGTAGATGAAGTGAACCAAAACTGGTTGCCATGGGAGATCCCACGGAACCATAATTATGGTAAATATTTTATTTCTTTGCCTACAAAGCACATAGAGACATGAAATTACTGCTATATGATCAGTGTTAGCAGTCTCTTTACCACGTTAATTCCCTCTTCTTTTATGCCATGCCCACTAACAAGTAATTTAGGATCGAAGGATGGGCTAAAAATAAAATAAAATACTGCAATGATTTTGTTTCAATTTTATGACTCGGTATCATCCAAAGAACAACTGTAGAAAATATGAACGAAACATATAAACATGTTCAGGTGTTAACCGTCTGCTCCACCTTTACCTATTGTTTTAAATGTCATATTTATAAGTAAAACTGTTTATAGAAAAAATCATTCCATGAAGTTCTGCATTTGGTATTAGCAAGAGTAATTATTTATAAGTAAAACTGTTTATAGAAAAAATAATTACATGAAGTTCAGCATTTGTTATTAGCAAGAGTAATTCGGTTGAATACTGAAGGGCTTTGAATACAGTACTGTACAGTACTAGGACAAAGCCCTATGTTACAATACAGCATGCCCTTAAAATTTGTGGGGGGTTTGGTTCTCAAAATGGCCACAAATGCCAAAGCCGCAAATATCATTTGCTGGGGGGGCATTTTTACTCGTGTTCAAAGAAATCTATATTCCCCTTGTGTGTTTGCCCTAAGGACAACTATTTCCTTTACCTGTACTGTATATGTGTGTGCCACACACACACACACACACAAATAAAGAATAATGGGTAAATCCTCTCTTAGATAATTGGAAACGAGACAACAAAATGTATCAAAATTTAAAAAAAAAATGCGAGAGTCTACCCTCAAGTTAACTCCACGCTTTGTTATTAAAGTTGGGTTGCCATACGGCAATTTTTTTCTTCATAAAAATTACCGTCTCTAGAATGAATGGCATCTGAGCCGCAGTTGGGTTGATATGTAGATCAAACTTATAAAATTTCTTTCGTAGCCATCTGGCCAACCCAACATGAAAGTTGTTGGTAATTGTGGTGTAATACTACACAGGTACTTTTTTTTCACAATATGTATGTAGGATGGTGTGTGCATGTAACCAAGCACAAATAAATGAAGAAAGTTACGTATGTACCCAAAAATACTAGTTGAAAACCATAATACCTCTCATCTTGGCCCAATAGCCTTTAACCACAATGATGAGCTAACCTAGCTACAATGCCATGATTAATCACTTTTATATCAGTAAACACTATTAATAACAGTAAATCCAGTGAAATATGGCAGGGAGTGAGAAGTTACAACTGCAGACGATGCACTAACTAGCAGTCACTCACTCCCCTGCCAGGCCTCGCCAGGCTTATGTATGGGAGAAATACATGACCTTTTCTCTCTTCACTTGTTTGGGCACCTTCCTGCAGCTGGATGAAGGTGGTTGAGGGCGTTTGGGAGCCATCACAAGCACAAGGAACACAGCTGTTAAGAGAGCAGAGTTGCACAGACACAAAGTGGACAAGTGTTTAACCCAGACTGGGGCGGAGGGGGAGCACACATGGCCCAGCCACCTGGGACAAGAGACACCTTGCGGAATGCCATAAAACCCGCTGTAAAAATTCCGCTAACTTTAAAACTACCTGCAGACATTCTTGGGTACATCCAGGGTATCATCTGTGAATAATCGAACGCCACGAATTGTAAGGGTATGCTGTACTACAAAGTCTTTAATACTGTATGTATTGATTTTACTTTTGTTTTTAATTTTTTAGTGGATGAAGGTTTTTTATTTTAACCCAATAATTGCTGCATTTTGGAAAGCAAGAGTACTGTACTCTATATACTGCAAAAAAAAATCAAGGTTTGTTTTATTTACTGAATTTTATTTATTTCTATTTTCTCTAATAAAATTGAAGATATAAAACCTCGTACTCATTGTGGGTGGTGAGATGAGTGTATGAAGTGAGGTGAGAAAGTAACTGGCAACTGCTGAGTGCTGTTAGTTGTTATGATGAAAGAGGTGGTTGTGGTGGCAGGGCTGTGGAGTCGGAGTCGGAGTTGAGGAGTCGGAGGAAATTTCGGCTTGTGGAGTCGGAGTCGGTAAAATTGTCCAGACTCCGACTCCGACTGAAGCTATTCTGTTCCTAAGAACAAATATATGAACTCAGGCATATTCATTGCAGTGATTCCACTGATCCCACTAATTTTCTTAAATTATTAAAAGAATTTATTTCTATTTTATAAGCATTATTATGAATTTATTGTAGCAGGCACAGTATAGCACTATAATTTTGGACGATAGTCTCTTCTTTACCATTTGAAATTTTGAATTATATCAAATTTTGTTTCGTTGAAAACTGCACAGAGGCTCTCAGCTACAAAACAATTAGCTACAACCTGTTTTTGGTGAGATTAAGGCAAATTTAATTTAATAACTTAATCATGTAAGGTTTATCCATTTTCCTTAATAAGGTATTCATTTCTTTAATGTACATAAATATATAACTTTACTTTAAAAGGAATTGTAGGATCATCATTTAGATCCACATCAGATTATGAGCTTAAACAAAATTCATATGCTGAGATCGAACTTTTAGATATACATGTAAATGGTGTTTTCTAGTTAATATCTTGAATTCTTAATAAATTTATTTTTCTTTTGATTGAAACTTTGAAAGTCAAGCCTATCATCTTTTTGTAGTTCTTAAATATCGTCCAGATCATTAATAAAGCTGTAGCAGTATAGCCACGGTGTTTTACTTTTTACCTATGCAGGTTACAACATACAAATTACAATTAGGATGGTAGAAATAGTTGTTACAAATAGGCCAAGGAGTCGGAGTCGGAAGCATAAAAATTTGAGGAGTCGGAGTCGAAGGTTTTGTCTTCGACTCCACAGCCCTGTGTGGTGGTGCTGCATTTGGTTTTTATGGTGTAAAGAGTGGTGAGCCAGGCTGTGGTGTCATAGGTGTGGGTGAGGAGCCATTGAGAACAGGAGGGTGATGAAGCATAAATAATACCAAATTATTCCTAGATGATGATAGGAAGTTGATTTGAGGCTCCACCAGCTTTTTGTCTCACTCTTAGTGTCTTACCATTCATTGACTTTCTTAATATGATTTTTGGCACAGCTTTAAATTCATGGTGCCAAGTGCAAACAATGATTTGGTTTCAGAAAATCATCCAAATGTATATTTGTTTATTTTATTAGCAAGTGTATAAAGTCTGAGTGGTATGCTTTTGCTTTCTTGAATGATAACCTCAGTTGGAGGGTAATAATTGGTTATAAACTATCTACAGTGAATGGAGTAAATGGTCATCAAAAGGAGCCTTTTTGTATATTGAGTATTATCACTAGTGTACATTATTCCTTTTAATATAGCGACTAATTGTAGAGAATAGGAAGAGCATTCAGCTATAAAACTTGTTACAAATTTGTCTGTGTTAACCAGGAGAGAGGCTGAAAGAGACCGTGCAAACCTACAGAACACGTGTGGAAACTGGCTGTAAGTTGATGAAAGAACAGCTATGCAAGATAACTTTTTTCATAAGAAATGAAATAGCTGTGAGTTTGGCAGAAGTGTTAATGTCATGATGTACAGTACTAAGGCAAAAGACTGCTAAGCTGACATACATTATGAATGAGTGTTGGTCATAAGTGGAATGATTGAAAGGTGTGACCTGACTGGACCTCCTGACTGGCTGGACTAGGATGCTTCTGGGACCTACTGACTGCCGTAGCCAAGTGCTGTGATTATTATAATAATAATAATAATAATAATAATAATAATTAACGGTTTATTGAAAGAGCTTGGCAGCCAGAAGGCTGAAAATATACAGTTACATATTTGGGGAATGGGTTACGAATTACATATAATATACGAGTAACATAAGTGACACAAATAAGACATATAATAACTAGATGGGGAAAAGCTCAAACTACAGTTCATTTCAACATAGTGACAGTGCAAGGAGTAGTATTTACTGGGAGTGAATACACTGATTTATTACAAGTTATTGATAATTTTTACAATGGTTGGGACTGGGCTGTTCTTATAGCGATCAGTTCGTGTACGTATGGGCTGGATGCGGTTGTGGTGTCGAACAGCAATTCTCGGACTAGGGATCTCAGGTGGTAGTAGGAGCCGGTGTCGGGGATGGTGTAGAAGCTTCTTACCAAATTTGCAGATGAGGTCGTGGTGATGGTCAGTGAGAGTCGAAAAGGGTCAGTGTGTTGAGCGCTTCTTGATATGTGGAGTAGGAAGGGAGAGAATAATCTTGCATGCCCTCTTTTGCACTTTTTCTAGGTGTTTACGTTGTGTGGCATTTAGGGAGGAAGACCAGGTGGTGGAGGCATAGGTGAGCTTGGGAAGTATGAATGTTGTGTAAACACTGAGGAGCTCGGGTGCAGGAACTCCGAGGGACTTGAGTCGGCGGAGGAGGTGGAGACGGAAACTGGAGGATTTGACAACTTCACTGACGTGTGGTTTCCAATTTAGTTTGTTGTCTATGGTGACGCCGAGGAGCTTCGTGGAATCTACAACCTGGAGTGTGTTCGGACCTAGAGTAATGGAAGGAGGTGGGACAATGTCGGAGGAGAGGTTGATGTGCATAACCATGGTCTTGGTATGGTTGATGGTGACATAGTTGTTGGTGGCCCAGTTTTGGAGACTGTTCAATAAATCCTGAAGGGCGGTATAGTTGGGAGCAGAATTGTTGACGCTGATCCCAATGGTGGAGTCGTCGACATATTTCCAGCGAGCAGGGTTTCTCTTAGGGCATCATTGATGAGCATAAGGAAGCAGAGTGGTCCCATCTTGGTGCCTTGGGGGACGCCACAGGTAGTGAAAAGGTGGAGACAGCCCCACCGAAGCGTGCAGCTTGGCGTCGGTCACTGAGGAAGTCATAAGCCATGGTATAAGACTTCTCCGAAGCCGAGGTCCAATAGCTTTGTTGATGATTATATTGTGGTCGACTAGGTTGAACGCTTTAGTGAAATCAATGAAGGCGACAGCTACAGACGTTTTTCGTTTCTTGAGATGGCGGTATATGTAATCGAGAAAGCTGACAAGACAGTGAGTGGTGGAGGAAGTTTTCATGTTGCCAAATTGCTGAGGGTCTACGACTCCTGCAATATCAGCATAAGCCCAGTCGAACACAAAACTTTCACAGATTAGGCTGGGTATTGGGGTGATTGCAATAGGTCGTAGCTGATTTAAGGATTGTGGGCTGGTTGACTTGGGCACTGGTGATACATAAGAGGTCTTCCAGTCAGCTGGGCATCTGGCTTGACTGAGAGAAGCATTGATGATGGAGCATAGGGGTTTAGCAAGCTCCGG